>NC_134553.1:49523833-49652364 GCF_025594145.1 Primulina tabacum | reverse complement strand
ATATCTATTTATCTATATACCTATATATATATATATTTTTGCAGGTTAGTGTACTTGGAGGTTGTTTTTTCACTTCCGTATGGTCTGTGCAAGTGGGTCCAGACACTTGACATGATGTGTTATTCTGTTTGTTCTGAGTGGGTTTCTGCCCTATTTCTGTTGGTGCTTTCCTTTGGCACATTCATGGTTCCTGAGGGCGTTTACCTGCTGGTTCTCCTTGGCCGCCGTATCAGTTATTGCAGAGGTGTTTGCTGGATGTCAGGTGGACTCATGGGGTGCTTCTAAAGGATCCTCTGCTTCTTATGACATATTGGACTCTCCAGGATGATAGCTCCGGGATGAGAGCATTTGCATGGACTCTGCGATCATCTCGCCATTATCATTTTGTCTTCCCTCAGCATGCGGTTCATAGCGCTTCTCCTTTTTGATTAGTTGTTGCCGCTTATTTGGTAGTCTTCTAGGGTTCGTTTTGCTTTTGTAATTCCTTCCCTAGGTTGCTTTGTATTTATGTTTCTACTGCTTTAGCCTCTTTGAGGAGGTTATGGTTTTATCCACCTCCTCTTTTAGGTTTTTTTTCCTGTATTCTGTATTTTGTTACTGTTTATTTTGTGGATATATACAGGTAGGGGTCTGCCTAACCCCCCCGCATCCGGCGGTGTTTCCGGAAAAAAAAAAAAAAAACCCTAAACCCTAAACCCTAAACCCTAACCCTAAACCAACCGAAAAAACGCTCTCAAGGTAAAAAAAAAAATTCCAAAATTACCCCAATTTGGCACTATTCACGTCATTACCGCCGCCATGTCACCGCCGCCGGATCCCGGCCCGCGACCACCCCCATTAGAACCGCCTCCCCTCGCCGATCAACATACCAAAATCTCAGACCGATTGGATTCAGGCAACGTCCCCGATTTTCAGTTCGAAATTTCGCCTGTTTTTACTTCTTCTTCGTCGCCGGCGGCCGCTGCTCTTCCCGGCACCGGAGGTACTTCTCCTGTATCGGTTTTTAGTCAGCTTTCCAGTGATACCCATGCGCGACCCGGATTATTCACCTCAGCCGCCGTGTTCTTCGTTTTTGTCCTCGGCGCCACTGTTCACGTCTGCGCCGTCTGGTTTTCTCCAAATTCCGGCCATCCCCGGCAACCTCGTTGCTAATGGAACCCCGATCTTGAATCCCCTCACCCAGACGATCAGTTTGCCTCTGGTATCAGCCCCAACGCCGTTCGTATGCGACGGCAATTTCAGATCTACGATTTTCAGTCACTGTTCACCGATCGCGACGGCTTCCTTGCTCAATTCCTCCGGCGTCGCACCTCCATTTCTCAATTCCTCCATGGCGTTTACTCCCCCTGTCATGGGCAATATCCCGGTATCTTCAATTTCTGGTTTCAGTCCGGCAATCGGAAACGCCCAATTTCCGATTTCTTCACCGTTTCCGACTACTGTGTTTACCGAGTTCACCCCTCCGCCGCCCGGTTCTGCTGGTTCCGACACCGGTTTCATGTTCGCTGCTACGTCGCCGGTCCTCGGTGGTGGTCCGGTGGGTCAGGGCCGAGTCAACTCGGTTGAGTCTCTTAGTCAAGTGTCGTGGGTCAACTCGACAGTCACATCTGGTGCTTCTTGCGGTCAATGTAAGTTCGAAAGTTGTTTCTCCTCATGTGTCTTTTAAGGACGTTTTGGCTCCCCCGTCTCCTCGTACGGTGAAGAATAGCTTTGATGATGTTCTCAACTCGATGGAGGAGATTCTCGAGCCTTCTTTTTTGGATGGGAAACCGGGTATTTTATTCCCGGATAAGGTAATTTCATCCCTTATTGAGCCATTTAAATTTGCATTGGTGGGTAAAATTTCTGGGAATCGGTCTGTGGTGCCCAATTCGATGATTTCTGTTGCCTTTGGCAAAGTGGGTTTGGTCAGACCGTTCAATTTGAAATTTTTACCCCGGGGTTTCATGGTCATTACTCTTTCTTGTGAAGAGGATTACGCACGGCTTTGGGCGCGTGGTAATATGATGGTTGGCTCACTTGGTATCCGTTTTTCTAAATGGACACCAGAATTCAAGTTTCAGGCGGAGTCGCCAGTTGCGCCAGTTTGGGCTCGACTTCCGGAATTACCTATGCATTTATATGAGAAAAAAAGCCTTTGTGCTATTGCCAAGCTCTTGGGAAAGCCTATCAAAGTTGATGACCACACTGCTGAGGTGTCTCGTGGGGCCTATGCTCGCGTGTGTGTGGAAATTAATGTGTTGGAGCCTCCCGTAAAGCACATTTGGGTGGGCTGGGGTGATCACACTCAAGAGATTGAGGTTGTGTATGAGAGGATCCCGGCTTATTGCACTGATTGCAAAATGCTGGGACATGCGACGAGTGTTTGTTACTCTCATGGCAAGAATCCCCGGCCGATCCGGGCTAAGTCATTTGGTCCAGTCCCTCCATCTCAGACTGGAGCGTCGGGACCTCTGGTCTTCCCTGCTTCACGTCAAGCCTGTTCTGGGTCCTTGGCTGGTTGGTGGGGATTTCAATGTTGTTCGTGATGCGTCTGAGTGTTTGGGCACCCGTGGTGGTAGGTTGCTACCCATGGAGGAGTTCAACACTTTCATTATGGATTCTGGTTTGATTGATGCTGGTTTTGAGGGGTCTTCGTTCACTTGGACGAATAAGACCGTTTGGAAGCGGTTGGACAGGGTTATGGTTTCTGTTGATTGGGGTGATCATTTCAGCTCCATTCGAGTTGAACATCTCCCCCGTACTGTTTCTGACCACTGTCCGCTTTTGGTTACCGCTCCGGTTTTTGCCCGTGGGCCGAGCTCGTTTCGCTTCCAGCGTATGTGGCTTCGGCATCATGGTTTTTTGCAGACTGTCAGGCTCAATTGGAATTTGCCTTGCAGTCTAATTGGTATGTCGCGTCTTTTTGTCAAGTTGAAGCGTCTTAAGAATCACCTCAAGTGGTGGAATCGGGATGTTTTTGGTAACATCTTTGATAAAATCACCGAGGCTGAGAGCGCAGTTCGTTCCGCTGAGCTTGCTTGTGAGGCCGATCCTTCTGATTCAAATTGGACTGCCCTGTCCGATCGTAATGCGGATCTGGCCCGTGTCACCGCCATGGAGGCGGATTTTTGGAAACAAAAAGCTGCATGCAACTGGCTAGAGGATGGTGAGCGGAACACCAAACTCTTTCATAACATGGTTAAGAAGAAGCATGTGGCTAATAAGATTTTCCGCATATGGGATGATGGGGTTTGCCTGACGTCTCCTGAGATGATTCAGCAGTCGGGTGCCTCATTTTTTCAGAACTTACTCACTGGGGATCCCTTTGTGCTTGATTGTCCTGATTTTTCGGGGTTTCCTTCGGTGATTTCTGATGAGGAGAATTATGGGATTACTGCTACCCCCTCCCTTGAGGAGGTGCGTGCGACTGTTTTCTCCATTTCTCCTGACAGTGTGGCAGGCCCTGATGGCTTCTCTTCGGCGTTTTTCCAGCATTGCTGGGAGATCGTTCATCAGGATGTGTTGGATGCGGTTTTGGATTTTTTCCGAGGCTCTCCCCTGCCCCAGAGCTTTACTGCCACCACGATTACTTTGATCCCAAAAGTCGAGGGTGCTCGGGCTTGGTCGGATTTCCGTCCGATCAGCCTGTGTAATGTCACGAACAAAATCATTTCTAAGTTGTTGTACTCTCGTTTGCGGGCTGTGGCGGAGTGACTCATTTCTTTGAATCAGAGTGGTTTTGTTCCGGGACGGATGATTTCTGATAACATCCTCCTTGCTCAGGAGCTCACTCATAGTCTCACTCTTCCCACTCGTGGTGGTAATGTTATTTTGAAGTTGGATATGGCTAAGGCCTATGATCGGGTCCAATGGCCTTTCCTTTTTGCTGTTTTGCGCCATTTTGGTTTCTCTGAGCAGGTTGTGGCGTTGGTCTCGGCCTGTATTTCTCATTGTCATTTCTCCGTTAATATCAATGGTTCTCTTTCGGGGTTCTTCGGTTCTACCAGGGGCCTCAGGCAGGGAGACCCATTGTCCCCCCCTTCTCTTCATCTTAGGGGCGGAGTATCTTTCGCGTGGCCTTGACAGACTCTACTTGCGTCATCCGGCTTTCAGGTACCGTTCTAGTTGTGATCTTTTGATTTCCCATCTGGCCTATGCTGATGATATCATTATTTTTGCCAATGGTGGGTCTCGTGGGATGCAGCGTCTTTTAGATTTTCTGCATCACTATGAGAACTGTTCGGGACAGCTGGTGAATGCTGTCAAGAGTTCCCTGATTCTTCCTCCGCGATGCTCTGAGCGCCTTCGCTCTAGACTTTTGCGTATCACTGGCTTTGCGGAGGGGCATCTGCCGATCAAGTACCTAGGAGTTCCCTTATTTTGAGGAAATAGGACGTGTTCTCATTTTGAGCCCCTCTTACAGTCTGTTAGGAGGCGGCTGGAGGGTTGGGAGATTCGTACTCTTTCTCCGGGGAGCCGCATGACCCTCATTCGTAGCGTGCTCCTCTCGATGCCCATATATTTGTTTCAGGTTGTTCAGCCTCCGTTGGCTGTCATGGAGAAACTTGAGAGAGCCTTTAATGCTTTTCTTTGGGGGTCTAGGCCCTTGGAGAAGAAATGGCATTGGGCTCGTTGGTCTCGGGCTTGCCTCCCCGTGGAAGAGGGGGGTCTTGGCTTCCGCAGATTGAAAGATCTCGTGGATAGCTTCTCCATAAAACTGTGGTTTCGGTTCAGGCAGGGATCTTCCCTCTGGGCCAAATTTTTGATGAGGAAATATTGCCTCTTGGCGCACCCAGCTTGTGTCTCTTCTCGTGGTTTTATCTCTCCCACTTGGCGGCGTTTGCTCCAGATCAGGCCTCGTGCGGAGAGTGGTATTCGCTGGCGTGTCGGCCATGGAGATCTTTCATTTTGGGATGATTGTTGGTTCAGGGATGTTCCCCTGTCCAGTCAGACTGAGGTCTGTGGAGATCGTGGTGCCCGGGTTTCCCATTTTCTTTCGGAGGGAACCTGGGATTTTGACCTCCTTTGTTCAGTAGTTGCTCCTTCTTTTGCGGAGCAGATTGTGTTGGTCCCGATTCTCTTGGGAGAGTTGGATTCGGCTCGTTGGATTCATAGCTCCGATGGTGCTTTTTCTGTAAAGTCCGCTTGGGAGTTGATCCGTTTACGCGCCCCGATCTCTGGCATTAATCGCCCCTGTTGGGGTAGCTGGTTGAGGCCTACGATGTCATTCTTTCTTTGGAGATTTTGGCATCAGTGGCTCCCAGTTGATGAGGTGCTTCAGCGCCGTGGCTTTGCGTTAGCGTCTCGTTGTCAGTGTTGTGATATGTCTGAGACATTCACGCATGTGTTTATTCGCAGCCCGGTGGCTCGCCCTGTTTGGCATTTTTTTGGTGCTGTCTTTGGGGTTCGTATCCCTGACACTGAGGATTTCAGGTTATTCCTTAGTGCGTGGAAGAGGGATCTGGTCTGGGCTCCAGGGGGCCATGTGAGGGAGTTTCTCCCTTTCATTATTTTGTGGTTTCTCTGGACGGCTCGGAATGATGCGAAGCACCGCTTGCTCTCCATTTCTGGAGAGACGGTGAAGTTCCAGATCTTGTCTTACCTGCGCCTCGCCCATTCTGCGCGTACTGTCAAACCCAAGCATTGGGTGGGTTATTTCCAGGTGGCGCGTTCGCTAGGGATTTCGGTTTGCTTTCACAGATATCATCGGACGGCGATTGTTCGTTGGCTTCGGCCGCCGTTCGGTTGTTTAAGCTTAATGTGGATGGGAGTTCGAGAGGTAATCCTGGGGATTCTTCGGTTGGTGGCGTCGTTCGTGATCATTCTGGGCGGGTCTTGCTTTCGTTCAGTGAGTTCATTGGAGCTGGGTCTACTATCCGGGCGGAACTCTGGGCGGTCTGGAGGGGTCTTATCCTTTGTTCTGATCTTTCTCTTTTCCCTCTTTGGATTGAGGTTGATTCCCAGATTTCTATTCAGATCCTCCGATCTCGTCAGTGTTGTTGGGGGTTGGATCACATTATGTCTAGGATTTTGGTTCTCTTGAGGGGGCGTATGGTTCATATCTCGCACATATACAGGGAGGGTAATTCGGTGGCGGATGCTTTGGCGGCTAGGGCTCATGACCTTAGGCAGTTTACCTTAGAGTTAGGTCCTTCCTTACCCAGACACATCTCCATCCTTGCCCGTTCTGATCATTCAGGGCTTCCATACCTCAGATCCAGATATTCTTAGCCATTTGTAGCCCCTTCTTCCTTTTGGCTCTCTTTCTTTATCTATATATATGTATATTTTTTCTTGCAGGTCTTTTGTGCTTGGAGGTTGTTTTTTTATATCACATTTGAGCGGTGCAAGTTGGCCCAGACACTTGCACTCTTCATATTTTGTTCCTTTGGATTTGGGTGGGTCCCAGCACTTTCTCCGTCGGTGCTTTTCTTTGGACCATTCCTGTTATTCGGCTGGCGCTCACTGCAGACTTCTACTTGACCGCCGCTTTCTTACTTTTATGCTTTCTTGTCGATTGTTATGGTGGCTCTGGATGATATATTTCGGTGGTCTCTTTAGCCCGGAGCCTCATTCATCTCGGGAGTTATATGGTTTCTACTTCTGCTCCGTGCATTGGTGGCTCTGGACGTTCACTATTGGTTGCCTCTTATTTCAGAGTTACAGTCATGCTTGGATTTCTGATTTTATGAGCTCCGTCAGTTGTCCCCCTCTCCTTGGGTCTTTGAGATTTTCTGACTTGAGCTGGATTACGGTCCTCCTTTTGTGTTTCGACCATTTTTGCACAGTATCTTTCCAGCTGCATATTATTTTGATGGCCAGATCGTGTATAGCTGCCCGTTCTTGGATTAGGATGTACTTTTCAGATTGGCATTACATCGACAGACGGCTCAGAGATGGGTACCATCGATGGTCTTTTGCACCTACTTCTGAGCTGGATCACTACTGTTTAGATATGTTTCGCTTTGTTTTCATATATTTAGCGCTGATCATGTGTGTTTATTTGTATTATGCATTTTAATTAGGGATTAGTTTTTGGCTTGTGTATTTGCCACCCTAGGTTTCTGTTTTTCTATTTGTATGACTAGCCTTTTGAGAGGTGTTGATTTTATCCTCCTCTCTTTGGGTTTTATCTTGTATTTTGTGTTTGATGATATATACAGGTAGGGGTCTGCCTAACCCCCCCGCTTCCGGCGGTGTTTATTACTAAAAAAAAAAAAAAAAAAAAAAAAAAAAAAACCCTAAACCCTAAACCCTAAACCAAACCAAACCATTCGCCCCCAAAACATTTTCTCTCAAAGTGAATAGTGAAATAAAAAGCCAAAAAATCTCCAAATTTTCGCCTCACATGCCGGAGCCGGTTCCCGACCGGTTCACCGGACCATCTGAACCGCCACGACGAGGCGATGCTGCTGTCAAACTTTCAAAGCAAACGGAGTCCGATTGCCCGACCAAAAGCTCATCCGAAAATCTGCAAATTCCGGCCAAAATCTCATCTCCGGCGATTTCAACTCAGTTTTTTACAAATGAGGTACCGTTGGATTCGTCTCGTCAAGGCGAGGCTACTGTGAAAATTTCAAGTCATTCAGAGTTGATTTGCCCGCCCGATTTCACCACGAAAGTTCCGCCTGCACTGTTCACGCAGGAGCCGTCCGCGTTTTGCTCGATTCCGGTCAGTTCCGGCGTCCTTTCTCCGATCCAAGCCCCGATCTGGAATGCCCGTCCTCAGGCGAATAAGTTCGTCCATGGCCCGTTGCCCGAATCGTTCACATTCACCGGGAATTTTAGATCTAGTCCGGCACCGCCTATAACCCTCGTCGCGCATGCTTCTTCTGTCAATTCCGCCGGCGTCCGAGCTCCTTTGGGAAATTCCTCTTCCGATTATGTTCGTCCGGTCTTGGGTAATATTTCCCCACCGTCAATTGCAGGTTCACAGCCGTCGGTCGGAAACGCCCAATTTGGCGAGTTGCGGCCGAGTCACCCATCGATTTCCGTCAAATTATCTCCTGTTTTGGCCGATTCTTCAACTTCTCTCACCGGTTCTAAGCTCCTCCCATCATCGCCGGCCGACGGTGGTCCTCCGGTGGTACCGTTCCGGGTTGACTCGGTCGAGTCACCCATTCAACCCATGCGGGTTGACTCGGCAGTAAGTCAATTGCCTTCATCTATTCCCGTTGCTCCGGCAGTTGTTTCTCCTCGCTCTGTCCCTCCTGCGGTGTCTTTCAGGGATGTTTTGCGTCGTTCCTCTCCACCGTCGCAGGCTCAGAGTTTTGCTGATGTTGCTGCATCGATGGATGAGGTGCCCGCTCCGATTGTTCGAGATGGGATTCCCGGAATTTTGTTCCCGGATCAGGTTATTTCGTCCCTCTCTGCTTCTTTTAAGTTTGCTCTGGTAGGGCGTATCACTGGGAACCGGGGTTTGACTCCCAATTCTGATATATTATCTGCTTTCTCTTGTATTGGTTTGTTGGGTTCTCATACTGTTCGTTTTCTTCCTCGTGGGTATATGGTTCTCACCCTTTCCTGTGAGGAGGATTATTTGAGGTTTTGGACTCAGCCTCTTGTTTCGATTCGGTCTGTAGTGATTCGTTTCTCGAAATGGACTCCCGAATTCAAGTTTGAGGCGGATTCTCCTATTGCTCCTGTTTGGGTCAGATTTATTGATTTGCCATTGCATCTTTATGCTAAACAGAGCTTGTTTCCTATTGCTAAGATTTTAGGTAATCCAGTTAAGATTGATGAGATTACCGCTGATGGGACTAGAGGATCTTTTGCTAGAGTTTGTGTTGAGATTGATGTTCTTCAGGCTCGTCCGGAGCGTATCTGGGTGGGTTGGGGTGATCATAGTCAGGTTGTGGAGGTGGTCTATGAGCAAGTTCCCCATTATTGTTCTCATTGCCAGTTGTTGGGCCATTCACTTGATTTTTGCTCTCGTAATGGAAAGTCTTCTCGCCCGCGCCGGACCCGACCTCATGGTAAGGGTGTTGCATCGGATTCCCCGCTTCCGGCTCCTTCCGAGCAGCCTCAGGGTGTTGCGTCTGATCCGCCACAGTCCGGTGATACTGATTTTATAGGACATGTTTCCAAGCGTCCCCGACGCCGACCTGTTGTGAGGAAAGATCCGGCTCGGCCCATTTCGACGAAGAATTACTATGAGATACTGCAAGATTTACCCACTGCTTCAGGTCCTGGTGAGACTTCGGGTACCGTTAAACCCCGTCCCCAGAGGTTTAAGTCCCTTCTTAGTAAGCTTGCGGCAGAGCAGAATGCTGCGGTGAGTAGTCTGTCTCACGATGATTTGGATCCGATTATCTCGTCTCAGGCCACGGATATCGTTGAGGTGGCATCTACTTCTGGAGCAGTTGTTACTGCACCTGTGGTTGTTACTGTTCCGGTTGTTGAGATTGCCCCTGCTGTTCCGGATCCTGTGGGTGATACTCCTGTTTCTACTGCTCTGCCAGAGTTTGAGATGGGTTCAGTGAGTGAAGGATGTTTATCTCTACCACTTCCGGGCCGTACGCGATCTCAGCAGCGGCGTTATTATAGGCAGAAGGCGGCTCAGGCGAGTTTGCCCTATGGGCGACCTCTTGATCCAGGCTGATTTCGTTTTCCGCATTTTTGGCGGTATGTGGTGGGCGTTCACTGCAGAGTTCTCCTTGCTCACCATTTTGTTCTATTTGTGTGATGTATTCCGGGGCACTCGCTGGTTTGTTTGTATTTTGTTGTGCTTTATTTCAGGTTGCCCTGTTGTAGTATGTCTTTATTTCTGTTTTTATGTTATGATTGTGATATAGCCTTTCCGGAGGTCTTGGTCTAGTCCCCCTCCGTTAGGTTTTATTTGTTAATAAATAAACTTTTTAGCTAAAAAAAAAAAAAAACCTAAACCCTAAACCAAAGTGAATAGTGTCAAAAAAAAAAGTCAAAAATCGCCTAACATTCGCCCCTATGTCGGCGCCGGTTTCCGGCCGGCCAATAGTACCATCGGATGCGCCTCGGCAAGACGAGGTTACTGTTAAAATTTCAAGTCAATCGGAGCACGTTTGCTCGGCCAATTGCACGATCAAATGTCCGAAATTTGCGCAATTTCCGGCGAAATCTGTCGCGCCGGTAACCGTGCATCGTCCGGTATCGAGTGATATACCGTTGGAACCGTCTTCACCAGTCGATCCTCGTGTCCAACTTTCAAGTCAATCGGAGTCTGTTTGCTTCCCCAAATCGACCGACAAAGTCCCGACGGCACTGTTCACCGCGTCGCCGTCCACTTCTTCATCGATTACGGCCGTTTCTCGTGATGGTTTTCCGATCAAGACCCAGATCCGGAATCCCCATGATAAGGCGCTTCCAATGAGTCAAGGCCCGTTACCAACAACGTCCGGTGGTGAACGGAATTTCAGATCTACGTTTGGCACCATTCAAACCCTAGGTGCGCCGGTTTCGTCTTCCAATTACGCCGGCGTCGGTGCTCCGATTATCAATTCCTCTTTACCGTATACTTTACAAGTCATGGGTAACTCCATGGTGCAATCAATTTCAGCAAATGTTGGTGCAATCAAAAACGCCCAAATTCATGGGTTTCAAGCGAGTTCGTCGCCGAGTTCTGCCCGGTTCAACACGTTTTCGGCCGTTTCAGGTTGTTTAGTGGCCGGTTCCTGTCCCTCCTCATCGTCACCGGCCTTTAGCTTTGCTCCGGTTGGAAACTCACCGGTGAAAGCGGTCGAGTCTCCGAGTCAACTCAACCGTGTTGACTCGGCAGTAGCGCCTTTGTGTACTGCTGCTCCGGTAAGTGCTGTGCGTTCTACAGTTCGTTTGCCTTCTCAGCTTAAACTGCCCGCTCATGCGGAACTGTTAGGTACTATCATGCATAATGGTGTCGAAATACCTTTTGGGTTCTTTAAGTCGAGTGGATCACCTCTGTCGCCGGTCGGTTCCTCTCTTTTGGGTACCGGTTCTGTGCTCCCATCGTCGTCTCTGGTCGGTAGTGATGTTCAGGTGGTCACCTCGCCATATTTGGCCGGGGGTCAACCGGAGGTCAAACCTACATGTTCTTCTGCTCCTGATGTTTCGGCCACTGTTCCGCCTTCACCAGTCCCTCCTTTGGCTTCATTTCGAGATATCACTGCTCTTCCTCCAGCCAAACAGAGCTTTGCAGGGTTTTGTGACATGCTGGGTGGGCCTGCTGAGCCGACTCTTGTGGATGGTATTCCGGGTATTCTCTTCCCGGATCAGGTTATTTCTTCCCTGTCAGTGCCTTTTAAATTTTCGTTGATTGGCCGTGTTACAGGGAACCGGGGTGTTACACCCAATAGTGCTATCATGACTGCTTTTTCCCATTTTGGCTTCATGGGCTCGTTTACCGTGAAATTTCTTCCCCGAGGCTTTTTGGTTATTATTTTTTCTGTTGAGGAAGATTTTCTTAAATTATGGTCTCAAAAGTTTGTTTCTATCGGGACAGTTTCGATTCGTTTTTCTAAATGGACACCAGAGTTTAAATTTGAGGCCGAGTCTTCGATTACTCCGGTTTGGGTTCGGATTCTTGATTTACCTCTGCATTTATATGACAAGCAGTGTCTTTATCAGATTGGTAAGATTTTAGGGAACCCTCTTATGGTGGATGAGATTACAGCTGATGGTTCTCGAGGCTCTTTTGCCCGCATTTGCGTTGAGATTGATGTGTTGCAACCTCGTCCGGATCAAATCTGGGTGGGGTGGGGCAGTCACAGACAGACTTTGGGGGTGGTCTACGAAAAAGTCCCCTATTTTTGTACGGAGTGCCATATGTTAGGCCATTCTGTGCAGCGCTGTTCTAGTTCTGGTTTTAGGTCTTTTGGCAGCCGTTCCAAAGATCAGGGAAAGCGTCCTCATACTTCTTCGGCTGATCCAGGGTCTTCGGGTCAGCCTCACAGTGTTCCGCATGACTCGGTTCCTTCTAGTGGTGCTGGTTCTGGGAGTACTGAGCCAGGATGGATTCAGCAGCGACGTAGGCGTCGCCAGGCTTCTATTCAGGTTACTCCTCTGGCTTCTCCTTCGAGTAACCAGTTCGAGGTTCTTCACTCTATTACAGGAGATTCCTTCCCAGGTGTTGATTCTGGTGTTGGTTCATCTTCATGCCCATCGTCCTCTTCTCATTCTTTAGAGGCTATTGTTGAGGATATTCCATTGGTGCCTCAGGTTGTGGTGGCTACCATGCCTACTCCTCAGGACATTTCAGTGGTTGTTACTTCCGTTATTGCAGGTGGTGCTCAGGGGTCTAGTTCTGGGTCGAGCTCTTCTCCGGTTGATGTTGTTCCAGTGGTGATAGACCCGATGATTGTTTCCACTGCTCCGTCACAGATGGTTGTTACTACAGCTTCTGGTCCCATTACTCCGTTACAGATTGACCTTGGGAGTGGTTCTCGAGAGGCTGATTTGGCTCTTCCTCCTACTACTGCATGTCAGTCCTTGCCACTACCCGGTCGCACGCGCTCACAGCAGCGCCGGTTTTACAGGACTCAGAAGAGTCAGGCGGGGTTACCTTATGGGCGACCGCCTGATTCAGGTTGATATGCTTTGAGGTGGGCGTTCACTGCAGAGTTCTCCTTGCCCACCCTTTGTTTTATTTTGATTGATGTATTCTGGGGCAACCTCTAGTTTGTTTGCTTTTTGTTCTGTTGTATTTCGGGTTGCCCTGTTATAGTATGTCGTTATTTTTGTTTTGATGTTGTGATTGTATAGCCTTTTGCGGAGGTCTTGACACAGTCTCCCTCCCATTAGGTTTTATTTGTACTGCTCTTTGTTGTATAAAAATAAACTTTGATTTAAAAAAAAAAAAAAAAAAAAACCCTAAACCCTAAACCCTAAACCCTAAACCATTCGCCCCTAAAAAATTTTCCCTAAAGTGAATAGTGTCAAAAAAAAAGTCAAAAATCGCCTAACATTCGCCCCTATGTCGGCGCCGGTTTCCGGCCGGCCAATAGTACCATCGGATGCGCCTCGGCAAGACGAGGTTACTGTTAAAATTTCAAGTCAATCGGAGCACGTTTGCTCGGCCAATTGCACGATCAAATGTCCGAAATTTGCGCAATTTCCGGCGAAATCTGTCGCGCCGGTAACCGTGCATCGTCCGGTATCGAGTGATATACCGTTGGAATCGTCTTCACCAGTCGATCCTCGTGTCCAACTTTCAGGTCAATCGGAGTCTGTTTGCTTCCCCAAATCGACCGGCAAAGTCCCGACGGCACTGTTCACCGCGTCGCCGTCCACTTCTTCATCGATTACGGCCGTTTCTCGTGATGGTTTTCCGATCAAGACCCAGATCCGGAATCCCCATGATAAGGCGCTTCCAATGAGTCAAGGCCCGTTACCAACAACGTCCGGTGGTGAACGGAATTTCAGATCTACGTTTGGCACCATTCAAACCCTAGGTGCGCCGGTTTCGTCTTCCAATTACGCCGGCGTCGGTGCTCCGATTATCAATTCCTCTTTACCGTATACTTTACAAGTCATGGGTAACTCCATGGTGCAATCAATTTCAGCAAATGTTGGTGCAATCAAAAACGCCCAAATTCATGGGTTTCAAGCGAGTTCGTCGCCGAGTTCTGCCCGGTTCAACACGTTTTCGGCCGTTTCAGGTGGTTTAGTGGCCGGTTCCTGTCCCTCCTCATCGTCACCGGCCTTTAGCTTTGCTCCGGTTGGAAACTCACCGGTGAAAGCGGTCGAGTCTCCGAGTCAACTCAACCGTGTTGACTCGGCAGTAGCGCCTTTGTGTACTGCTGCTCCGGTAAGTGCTGTGCGTTCTACAGTTCGTTTGCCTTCTCGGCTTAAACTGCCCGCTCATGCGGAACTGTTAGGTACTATCATGCATAATGGTGTCGAAATACCTTTTGGGTTCTTTAAGTCGAGTGGATCACCTCTGTCGCCGGTCGGTTCCTCTCTTTTGGGTACCGGTTCTGTGCTCCCATCGTCGTCTCTGGTCGGTAGTGATGTTCAGGTGGTCACCTCGCCATATTTGGCCGGGGGTCAACCGGAGGTCAAACCTACATGTTCTTCTGCTCCTGATGTTTCGGCCACTGTTCCGCCTTCACCAGTCCCTCCTTTGGCTTCATTTCGAGATATCACTGCTCTTCCTCCAGCCAAACAGAGCTTTGCAGGGTTTGGTGACATGCTGGGTGGGCCTGCTGAGCCGACTCTTGTGGATGGTATTCCGGGTATTCTCTTCCCGGATCAGGTTATTTCTTCCCTGTCAGTGCCTTTTAAATTTTCGTTGATTGGCCGTGTTACAGGGAACCGGGGTGTTACACCCAATAGTGCTATCATGACTGCTTTTTCCCATTTTGGCTTCATGGGCTCGTTTACCGTGAAATTTCTTCCCCGAGGCTTTTTGGTTATTATTTTTTCTGTTGAGGAAGATTTTCTTAAATTATGGTCTCAAAAGTTTGTTTCTATCGGGACAGTTTCGATTCGTTTTTCTAAATGGACACCAGAGTTTAAATTTGAGGCCGAGTCTTCGATTACTCCGGTTTGGGTTCGGATTCTTGATTTACCTCTGCATTTATATGACAAGCAGTGTCTTTATCAGATTGGTAAGATTTTAGGGAACCCTCTTATGGTGGATGAGATTACAGCTGATGGTTCTCGAGGCTCTTTTGCCCGCATTTGCGTTGAGATTGATGTGTTGCAACCTCGTCCGGATCAAATCTGGGTGGGGTGGGGCAGTCACAGACAGACTTTGGGGGTGGTCTACGAAAAAGTCCCCTATTTTTGTACGGAGTGCCATATGTTAGGCCATTCTGTGCAGCGCTGTTCTAGTTCTGGTTTTAGGTCTTTTGGCAGCCGTTCCAAAGATCAGGGAAAGCGTCCTCATACTTCTTCGGCTGATCCAGGGTCTTCGGGTCAGCCTCACAGTGTTCCGCATGACTCGGTTCCTTCTAGTGGTGCTGGTTCTGGGAGTACTGAGCCAGGATGGATTCAGCAGCGACGTAGGCGTCGCCAGGCTTCTAGTCAGGTTACTCCTCTGGCTTCTCCTTCGAGTAACCAGTTCGAGGTTCTTCACTCTATTACAGGAGATTCCTTCCCAGGTGTTGATTCTGGTGTTGGTTCATCTTCATGCCCATCGTCCTCTTCTCATTCTTTAGAGGCTATTGTTGAGGATATTCCATTGGTGCCTCAGGTTGTGGTGGCTACCATGCCTACTCCTCAGGACATTTCAGTGGTTGTTACTTCCGTTATTGCAGGTGGTGCTCAGGGGTCTAGTTCTGGGTCGAGCTCTTCTCCGGTTGATGTTGTTCCAGTGGTGATAGACCCGATGATTGTTTCCACTGCTCCGTCACAGATGGTTGTTACTACAGCTTCTGGTCCCGTTACTCCGTTACAGATTGACCTTGGGAGTGGTTCTCGAGAGGCTGATTTGGCTCTTCCTCCTACTACTGCATGTCAGTCCTTGCCACTACCCGGTCGCACGCGCTCACAGCAGCGCCGGTTTTACAGGACTCAGAAGAGTCAGGCGGGGTTACCTTATGGGCGACCGCCTGATTCAGGTTGATATGCTTTGAGGTGGGCGTTCACTGCAGAGTTCTCCTTGCCCACCCTTTGTTTTATTTTGATTGATGTATTCTGGGGCAACCTCTAGTTTGTTTGCTTTTTGTTCTGTTGTATTTCGGGTTGCCCTGTTGTAGTATGTCGTTATTTTTGTTTTGATGTTGTGATTGTATAGCCTTTTGCGGAGGTCTTGACACAGTCTCCCTCCCATTAGGTTTTATATGTACTGCTCTTTGTTGTATAAAAATAAACTTTGATTTAAAAAAAAAAAAAAAAAAAAAAAAACCCTAAACCCTAAACCCTAAACCCTAAACCAAACCAAAAAACCATTTGCCCCCAAAAAAATTTTCTCTGAAAAAACACACAGTAAAAGGTGAGAAAAAACACACTAAACCCGTCACTATTCACGCCCTACCCACCGCCATGCCACCGCCGCCGGATCCCGGCCGGCCAACCACACCATCTGAACCGCCACCTCACGACGACCCTCCCTACAAAATTTCAGCTCAAATGGAGTCCGATTACCCACTCATTTCTCCGGTCAAAATCGCGGCGGTTTCTTCCCCGTCGTCGGCGCCGGCAACCGTCGCTCCTCCTGGTACGGGCCATACATCATTCTCTTCGCCTCACCCTCCCCTTTCATTTCCGGCACCTGCGCGACCGTCCAGTTACCCCGTTCCGGCGTCATCTCCGTTCAAAGCTCCGCAGTCACTGTTCACTGCGCAGCCGTCGCTTGTTTCGTCGATTCCGGCCAACTCCGACATCCAATGTTCCATCCCGACCCCGATCTGTGACCCTCTCGTCCAGACGATTCCAATGGTTCAGGAATCACTCCAATCGGAGTTCAAATCAGCCGTGAATTTCAGATCTAAGAACACGCCGTTCGACGCCTCACTGCCGTCTTTCTCACCGCCGATTTCAGGCACTATTCCGGCTTCTTTCTTCAATTCCTCTTTAGGGGTTGATCGTCCAGGTATGGGTCGCATTTTGCCATCTTCAATTTCTGGTTTCCGGCCACCGGTCGGAAACGCCCAATTTCTAGGGCAAAATCGAGCTTCTTCACATCCTTTGGTTAAATCGGACCCTCCAATGCCCGAGTCTGCACGAATTGGTCCCGGTTCTGGACTCCCCTCACCGTCGCCGGTCCATGGTGGTGCTCCGGTAGGTGACTCACGAGTCAACTCGGTCGAGTCGAATCACCGTGAAGGACGAGTTGACTCGGCAGTCAACCCTTGTGCTGAAACGGTCAAACCAGGTACGCGTGTTCCTATTCCGCTTACTGTCTCATTTCGTGATATCCTGACTCCACCATCCCCTCGGACGGCCAAAAAAAGCTTTGATGAGTTGCACAACTCTATGAATGACATGCCTGTGCCGACTCTTCGAAATGGAAAACCGGGTATTCTCTTCCCGGATGAGGTTATTTCTACCCTCGCAGAACCTTTCAAATTTGCTTTGGTTGGAAAAATTTCAGGGAATCGATCTCTAGTTCCAAATTCTGGTATTTCTGCGGCTTTTGCTAAATTGGGGCTAGTTAGATCTTTTGACTTAAAGTTCATGCCTCGGGGTTTTCTTGTTCTCACTCTTGCTTGTGAAGAAGACTATGCGTTCTTTTGGACCAAGGGGGTTATGCAGGTTGGACCTCTGTCGGTCCGCTTCTCTAAGTGGACGCCAGAGTTTAATCTTCAGGAGGAGTCACCCATTGCCCCAGTTTGGATCCGCTTCCCGGGTCTTCCCCTTCATTTGTTTTCTAAGCAAAGTCTCTTTGCTTTGGCCAAAATTGTGGGGAAACCGGTGAAGATGGATGATCACACTGCAGATTCTTCTCGAGGCGCTTTTGCTCGCGTCTGTGTTGAAATTAATGTGCTCGAACCGCCAGTCAAAGAGATTTGGGTGGGTTGGGGTGATCATGCTCAAGAAATTGAAGTCATTTATGAGCGAATCCCCGGGTACTGCATGGATTGCAAAATGCTGGGTCATTCGACCAGTGTTTGTTATTCCCATGGAAAAAATCCCAAACCTGTTCGTCCTAAGCCTGCTGACCGTGCTTCTGGCCAGTCTTCCCCATCTACAGAGTCTGCCCCTCCAGGGGGTGTTAATTCTGGTTTTAATTTGGGGACCCAGCCTCAGCTTCAGAAAACTGGCACGGGTCCCAGACGTAGAGGGAGAAAGAGGCCAGTTCGGCAGGTTCTTCCAAGAAAGAATCCTCTTGAGTTGAATCCTTTTGAGGTGCTCTCGCATGGGCAGGACGCGAAGCCTGATCCTGTTGGATTAGATTGTGTTGATATGGACCCTCCATGTGGTCATCTGGAGGATGCCGGTGTTGGGTCTTCTGGAAAGGATCCTTTGGAGTCTGTTCTTGTTGAGGGTGTGATCCTCAGTGATGAGGTTATTGATGGAGGGTTACAGTTGGATGATTGTGTGGATGGTATTGGGGTCCCGTCTACTAGTGAGTTGCCTGTGTTTGGCTCTCTGGGGCCTTGTACTTTGAATCACAGTAGTCATTCCATCCCCTCTGTTCCTTTGTCTCCTTATGATGCCTCCTCTACGGTAGAGGAATTGGTTGCTAGGCAGGGTCCTTCTGTCAGTGAGCTGGTCTTCCGGCTGGAATCTGCTGGAGATACTGATCAGGAATTCGATCGGCATTCTGAGTCGGGTGATGGCTGTAGGTCTGAAGGTCGTATTCTGGATGCTGATATGGGGGATATTAAGAAAAGGAAGGAGAATGCTTTTCATAGGTCGCGTAAAAAGCGACAGGGTGGTTCTGGTGCCCATTCTCCATGAATTTTCTCATATGGAATGTCAGGGGGCTCCGGAGCTCGGAGTCTCAACAAAGGCTACATGCCCACGTTAAAGATAAGAGAGTCAAGATCTTGGCTATTTTGGAACCCATGATTGATCTGGATGTTCGTTTTATGACTCGTCGTTTTGGTTTTTCTCGAGTTATATCGAACTCCTCGGGTCATATCTGGGTTTTTTTTTGCTGAGGATGTCATGGTTGAGTGTCTTTTTGATCACACTCAATTCCTTCACTTCCGGGTTTCTACTACTTTTTTGCCGACCACTGTCTTTTGTTCCTTTGTTTATGCTAAGTGTGACTACATTGAGCGCAGACAGCTTTGGAATTCTTTGCTTCAGGTTAAGCCTGCTCAGGGTCCTTGGCTTGTTGGTGGCGACTTTAATGTAGTCAGGAATTCGTCGGAGTGTTTGGGTTCTTCTGGTGGGCGGTTGCTTCCCATGGAAGAATTTAATCACTTTATTTTGGATTCTGGGTTAGTAGATGCTGGTTTTGAGGGGTCTTCGTTCACGTGGACGAACAAGACCATTTGGAAGCGTCTTGATCGGGTTTTTGTGTCTGTTCATTGGGGTGACCATTTTCATTCTATTCGTGTGGAGCACCTCATTCGTACGGTCTCTGACCATTGTCCTCTTTTTGTGTCAGTCCCGGTCTTTGCTAGTGGGCCGAGTTCTTTTCGCTTTCAGAGCATGTGGCTCAGGCACCATGGTTTTTTGCAGACGGTGAGGCTTAATTGGAATTTACCGTGTCATTTGAACGGTATGCCCCGTCTTTTTGTGAAATTGAAGCGCCTCAAAAGCCATCTGAAGTGGTGGAATAAGAGTGTTTTTGGTGATCTTTTTGCCAAACTTGCTGAGGCGGAGCAGGCTGTTCGGATTGCTGAGGCAGATTGCGAGGCTGCTCCTTCGGATTTGCATTGGACTAGTTTGTCCAATTGCAATGCCGATCTTGCTAGGGTTACCGCCATGGAGGCGGATTTTTGGCGGCAAAAAGCCGCTTGTAGGTGGTTAGAGGATGGTGAGAGGAACACCAAACTCTTCCACAATATGGTCAAGAAAAAAAGGGTGGCTAATAAAATCTTTCGTATTTGGGATAATGGCTCTTGCATTACTTCCCCTGAGCTTATTCAGCAGTCTGGGGCCGCCTTTTTTCAAAACCTGCTTACTGGGGATCCTTTTGTGCTTTCTTGCCCAGATTTTTCTGATTTCCCCTTGGTGATCTCGGATTTGGAGAACGCAAATATTGCTGCCCCTCCTTCTTTGGAGGAGGTGCGGGCGACTGTTTTCTCCATTCATCATGATAGTGTGGCGGGGCCTGATGGATTCTCTTCGGCCTTCTTTCAGCATTGCTGGGAGATTGTCCATCAGGATGTTTTTGATGCGGTCCTGGATTTCTTTCGGGGTAGTCCCTTTCCACAGGGGTTTACTGCCACCACGATCACATTGATTCCCAAAGTCATGGGTGCTCAGGCTTGGTCGGACTTTCGTCCTATCAGCTTGTGTAATGTGACTAATAAGATAATTTCCAAACTTTTATATTCTCGGCTGAAGGAGGTGGCGGAGAGGCTGGTTTCGTGGAATCAGAGTGGCTTTGTTCCAGGGCGGGTGATTTCGGATAATATCCTCCTTGCTCAAGAGCTCACTCATAGTCTTTCTCTCCCCACCCGTGGTGGCAATGTTATTTTGAAACTGGATATGGCTAAAGCTTATGATAGGGTCCAATGGTCTTTTCTGTTGGATGTCTTGAGGCATTATGGCTTTTCAGAGCAGGTAGTGTCGATGATATCTGCCTGCATTTCTCATTGCCAATTTTCAGTTAATATCAATGGTTCACTCACTGGATTCTTTGGATCCACTAGGGGTCTCCGGCAGGGCGACCCTTTGTCCCCACTTCTTTTCATTTTGGGGGCAGAGTACCTTTCGCGTGGTCTTGATCGTCTTTATCGTCAGTATCCTGCGATTAGGTACCGATCTGGTTGTGATCTCCTTCTTTCCCACCTGGCCTATGCTGATGATATCATTATTTTTGCCAATGGTGGGACTCGTGAGATGAACAGTCTCATGGATTTTTTGCATCACTATGAAAACTGCTCGGGGCAGTTGGTGAATGCAGTTAAGAGTGTCATTATTTTGCCTCCGAGGTGTTCTGGTCGTACTCGTTCCCGTCTCCTTCGTATCACTGGGTTTGGGGAGGGTTGTTTTCCTATCAAATACCTCGGAGTTCCTTTGTTTCGTGGGAATAGAGTTTGCTCTCTTTTTGATCCCCTTGTGCAGATGGTGAGTAAGAAGTTGGAGGGTTGGGAGCTTAAAACTCTTTCCCCGGGGAGCCGTATGACTCTCCTTAGGAGTGTCCTCCTTTCGGTTCCCATTTACATGTTCCAGGTAGTCCAGCCACCTCTGGCAGTTATGGAGAGGCTTGAGAATGTTTTCAATGGTTTCCTGTGGGGATCCAGATCCTTGGATAAGAAATGGCATTGGGCGAGGTGGTCTCGTGCATGTCTTCCTGTCTCTGAAGGGGGTCTTGGATTTCGCAGGCTCAAAGATATTGTGGATAGCTTCTCCATTAAATTATGGTTTCGTTTTCGTCAAGGTTCATCCCTATGGGCCAAATTCATGATGAGAAAATACTGCCAGTTGGTGCATCCAGCTTATGTTTCATCTGCTGGGTTCATTTCTCCCACTTGGCGTTGTTTGCTTAAGATTAGGGCTCGTGCTGAATCTGGCATTCGATGGAGAATTGGGGTGGGAGATGTTGCTTTTTGGGATGACATCTGGTGTGGGGATGTTCCCTTGTCTAGTCAGGTCCTGCTTAGGGGGGATCGGGGTGTCCGTGTTTTTCACTTTCTTTCAGATGGGGCTTGGGATTTTGACCTCCTCTGCTCAGTTGTCCCACCCTCTGTTGCTGAGACTATTACTCTGATCCCTATTGCATCGGGGGAGCCCGATTCGGCTATTTGGGTGCATAGTTCTGACGGTGTTTTTTCGCTGAAATCCGCATGGGAGCTTGTCCGCTTGAGAGACCAAGTTTCTGATATCTTCACTCCTTGCTGGGGCAGTTGGCTGAGGCCTACTATGTCTTTCTTCCTCTGGAGGTTTTGGCATCAATGGCTTCCAGTTGACGATGTGCTCCAGCGTCGTGGTTTCGAGCTGGCGTCTAAATGTCAGTGTTGTGAGATGCCTGAGACATTCACGCACATTTTCATTGATAGCCCTCTTGCCAGGTCTGTATGGCATTACTTTGGGGCTGTTTTTCATGTCCGTATTCCCCTTACCAGTGATTTCAGACTCTTCCTCAGTGCTTGGAAGAGGCATCCGGGGTGGACTGCTAGGGGCCACGTGAAGGAGTTTTTGCCTTTCATTGTTTTATGGTTTCTCTGGACGGCTCGTAACGATGCGAAACACCGTCATTTGCGCATTTCCGCGGAGACTGTTAAGTCTCAGATTTTGTCTTATTTGCGCCTCGCTCACGTTGCGTCTACTGTTAAGCCCATGCACTGGCGGGGTGTTTTGCAGGCTGCGAGGGCTATGGGGATTTTTGTTCAGTTGCGTAGGGCTCGTAAACTGACGATTGTTCGTTGGTTGCGGCCGCCGTTCGGGTGTTTTAAATTGAATGTAGATGGGAGTTCGAGAGGTAGTCCTGGGGCCTCTACTGTTGGTGGGGTTGTTCGTGACTCTTCTGGGCATGTGGTGGTTTCTTTCAGTGAGTTCATTGGAGTTGGGACCAATGTCCGGGCAGAATTATGGGCTATTTGGAGGGGTCTTCTCATTTCTTCTGATCTTCATCTCTTCCCTCTTTGGATTGAGACTGACTCTTGGATTTCCATTCTTTTACTTCGTTCTCGTCGGTGCTGCTGGGATCTTGAACATTTTGTTACTCGGATTCTTTTGTTGATGAGGGGGCGATCTGTTCATTTATCGCATATTTACCGGGAAGGGAATTCTGTGGCGGATGCCTTGGCGGCGAGGGCTCATACTTTTAGGCAGTACACCTTAGAGTTAGGTCCTTCCCTACCTCCAGACATCTCCACCCTTGCTAGATCTGATCATTCTGGGCTTCCATACCTCAGAAACAGATCCTCTTAGCCATTTGCAGCCCCTTCTTCTTTTTTGGATCTCTTTCTTTATGGTCTCTGGCTCTATATCTATTTATATCTATATACCTATATATATATATATATATATATATATATATATATATATTTTATTGCAGGTTAGTGTACTTGGAGGTTGTTTTTCACTTCCGTATGGTCTGTGCAAGTGGGTCCAGACACTTGCACATGATGTGTGTATTCTTGTTTGTTCTGAGTGGGTTTCTGCCCTATTTCTGTTGGTGCTTTCCTTTGGCACATTCATGGTTCCTGGAGGGCGTTTACTGCTGGTTCTCCTTGGCCGCCGTATCAGTTATTGCAGAGGTGTTTGCTGGATGTCATGGTGGATTCATGGGGTGCTTTCTAAAGGATCCTCTGCTTCTTATGACATATTGGACTCTCCAGGATGATAGCTCCGGGATGAGAGCTTTTGCATGGACTCTGCGATCATCTCGCCATTATCATTTTGTCTTCCTCAGCATGCGGTTCATAGCGCTTCTCCTTTTTGATTAGTTGTTGCCGCTTATTTGGTAGTCTTCTAGGGTTCGTTTTGCTTTTGTAATTCCTTCCCTAGGTTGCTTTGTATTTATGTTTCTACTGCTTTAGCCTTTTTGAGGAGGTTATGGTTTTATCCACCTCTTCTTTTAGGTTTTTTTCCTGTATTCTGTATTTTGTTACTGTTTATTTTGTGGATATATACAGGTAGGGGTCTGCCTAACCCCCCCGCATCCGGCGGTGTTTTCCGGAAAAAAAAAAAAAAAAAAAAACCCTAAACCCTAAACCCTAAACCCTAAACCAAAAAAACCATTTGCCCCCAAAAAAATTTTCTCTGAAAAAACACACAGTAAAAGGTGAGAAAAAACACACTAAACCCGTCACTATTCACGCCCTACCCACCGCCATGCCACCGCCGCCGGATCCCGGCCGGCCAACCACACCATCTGAACCGCCACCTCACGACGACCCTCCCTACAAAATTTCAGCTCAAATGGAGTCCGATTACCCACTCATTTCTCCGGTCAAAATCGCGGCGGTTTCTTCCCCGTCGTCGGCGCCGGCAACCGTCGCTCCTCCTGGTACGGGCCATACATCATTCTCTTCGCCTCACCCTCCCCTTTCATTTCCGGCACCTGCGCGACCGTCCAGTTACCCCGTTCCGGCGTCATCTCCGTTCAAAGCTCCGCAGTCACTGTTCACTGCGCAGCCGTCGCTTGTTTCGTCGATTCCGGCCAACTCCGACATCCAATGTTCCATCCCGACCCCGATCTGTGACCCTCTCGTCCAGACGATTCCAATGGTTCAGGAATCACTCCAATCGGAGTTCAAATCAGCCGTGAATTTTAGATCTAAGAACACGCCGTTCGACGCCTCACTGCCGTCTTTCTCACCGCCGATTTCAGGCACTATTCCGGCTTCTTTCTTCAATTCCTCTTTAGGGGTTGATCGTCCAGGTATGGGTCGCATTTTGCCATCTTCAATTTCTGGTTTCCGGCCACCGGTCGGAAACGCCCAATTTCTAGGGCAAAATCGAGCTTCTTCACATCCTTTGGTTAAATCGGACCCTCCAATGCCCGAGTCTGCACGAATTGGTCCCGGTTCTGGACTCCCCTCACCGTCGCCGGTCCATGGTGGTGCTCCGGTAGGTGACTCACGAGTCAACTCGGTCGAGTCGAATCACCGTGAAGGACGAGTTGACTCGACAGTCAACCATTGTGCTGAAACGGTCAAACCAGGTACGCGTGTTCCTATTCCGCTTACTGTCTCATTTCGTGATATCCTGACTCCACCATCCCCTCGGACGGCCAAAAAAAGCTTTGATGAGTTGCACAACTCTATGAATGACATGCCTGTGCCGACTCTTCGAAATGGAAAACCGGGTATTCTCTTCCCGGATGAGGTTATTTCTACCCTCGCAGAACCTTTCAAATTTGCTTTGGTTGGAAAAATTTCAGGGAATCGATCTCTAGTTCCAAATTCTGGTATTTCTGCGGCTTTTGCTAAATTGGGGCTAGTTAGATCTTTTGACTTAAAGTTCATGCCTCGGGGTTTTCTTGTTCTCACTCTTGCTTGTGAAGAAGACTATGCGTTCTTTTGGACCAAGGGGGTTATGCAGGTTGGACCTCTGTCGGTCCGCTTCTCTAAGTGGACGCCAGAGTTTAATCTTCAGGAGGAGTCACCCATTGCCCCAGTTTGGATCCGCTTCCCGGGTCTTCCCCTTCATTTGTTTTCTAAGCAAAGTCTCTTTGCTTTGGCCAAAATTGTGGGGAAACCGGTGAAGATGGATGATCATACTGCAGATTCTTCTCGAGGCGCTTTTGCTCGCGTCTGTGTTGAAATTAATGTGCTCGAACCGCCAGTCAAAGAGATTTGGGTGGGTTGGGGTGATCATGCTCAAGAAATTGAAGTCATTTATGAGCGAATCCCCGGGTACTGCATGGATTGCAAAATGCTGGGTCATTCGACCAGTGTTTGTTATTCCCATGGAAAAAATCCCAAACCTGTTCGTCCTAAGCCTGCTGACCGTGCTTCTGGCCAGTCTTCCCCATCTACAGAGTCTGCCCCTCCAGGGGGTGTTAATTCTGGTTTTAATTTGGGGACCCAGCCTCAGCTTCAGAAAACTGGCACGGGTCCCAGACGTAGAGGGAGAAAGAGGCCAGTTCGGCAGGTTCTTCCAAGAAAGAATCCTCTTGAGTTGAATCCTTTTGAGGTGCTCTCGCATGGGCAGGACGCGGAGCCTGATCCTGTTGGATTAGATTGTGTTGATATGGACCCTCCATGTGGTCATCTGGAGGATGCCGGTGTTGGGTCTTCTGGAAAGGATCCTTTGGAGTCTGTTCTTGTTGAGGGTGTGATCCTCAGTGATGAGGTTATTGATGGAGGGTTACAGTTGGATGATTGTGTGGATGGTATTGGGGTCCCGTCTACTAGTGAGTTGCCTGTGTTTGGCTCTCTGGGGCCTTGTACTTTGAATCACAGTAGTCATTCCATCCCCTCTGTTCCTTTGTCTCCTTATGATGCCTCCTCTACGGTAGAGGAATTGGTTGCTAGGCAGGGTCCTTCTGTCAGTGAGCTGGTCTTCCGGCTGGAATCTGCTGGAGATACTGATCAGGAATTCGATCGGCATTCTGAGTCGGGTGATGGCTGTAGGTCTGAAGGTCGTATTCTGGATGCTGATATGGGGGATATTAAGAAAAGGAAGGAGAATGCTTTTCATAGGTCGCGTAAAAAGCGACAGGGTGGTTCTGGTGCCCATTCTCCATGAATTTTCTCATATGGAATGTCAGGGGGCTCCGGAGCTCGGAGTCTCAACAAAGGCTACATGCCCACGTTAAAGATAAGAGAGTCAAGATCTTGGCTATTTTGGAACCCATGATTGATCTGGATGTTCGTTTTATGACTCGTCGTTTTGGTTTTTCTCGAGTTATATCGAACTCCTCGGGTCATATCTGGGTTTTTTTTGCTGAGGATGTCATGGTTGAGTGTCTTTTTGATCACACTCAATTCCTTCACTTCCGGGTTTCTGCTACTTTTTTGCCGACCACTGTCTTTTGTTCCTTTGTTTATGCTAAGTGTGACTACATTGAGCGCAGACAGCTTTGGAATTCTTTGCTTCAGGTTAAGCCTGCTCAGGGTCCTTGGCTTGTTGGTGGCGACTTTAATGTAGTCAGGAATTCGTCGGAGTGTTTGGGTTCTTCTGGTGGGCGGTTGCTTCCCATGGAAGAATTTAATCACTTTATTTTGGATTCTGGGTTAGTAGATGCTGGTTTTGAGGGGTCTTCGTTCACGTGGACGAACAAGACCATTTGGAAGCGTCTTGATCGGGTTTTTGTGTCTGTTCATTGGGGTGACCATTTTCATTCTATTCGTGTGGAGCACCTCATTCGTACGGTCTCTGACCATTGTCCTCTTTTTGTGTCAGTCCCGGTCTTTGCTAGTGGGCCGAGTTCTTTTCGCTTTCAGAGCATGTGGCTCAGGCACCATGGTTTTTTGCAGACGGTGAGGCTTAATTGGAATTTACCGTGTCATTTGAACGGTATGCCCCGTCTTTTTGTGAAATTGAAGCGCCTCAAAAGCCATCTGAAGTGGTGGAATAAGAGTGTTTTTGGTGATCTTTTTGCCAAACTTGCTGAGGCGGAGCAGGCTGTTCGGATTGCTGAGGCAGATTGCGAGGCTGCTCCTTCGGATTTTCATTGGACTAGTTTGTCCAATTGCAATGCCGATCTTGCTAGGGTTACCGCCATGGAGGCGGATTTTTGGCGGCAAAAAGCCGCTTGTAGGTGGTTAGAGGATGGTGAGAGGAACACCAAACTCTTCCACAATATGGTCAAGAAAAAAAGGGTGGCTAATAAAATCTTTCGTATTTGGGATAATGGCTCTTGCATTACTTCCCCTGAGCTTATTCAGCAGTCTGGGGCCGCCTTTTTTCAAAACCATCTTACTGGGGATCCTTTTGTGCTTTCTTGCCCAGATTTTTCTGATTTCCCCTTGGTGATCTCGGATTTGGAGAACGCAAATATTGCTGCCCCTCCTTCTTTGGAGGAGGTGCGGGCGACTGTTTTCTCCATTCATCGTGATAGTGTGGCGGGGCCTGATGGATTCTCTTCGGCCTTCTTTCAGCATTGCTGGGAGATTGTCCATCAGGATGTTTTTGATGCGGTCCTGGATTTCTTTCGGGGTAGTCCCTTTCCACAGGGGTTTACTGCCACCACGATCACATTGATTCCCAAAGTCATGGGTGCTCAGGCTTGGTCGGACTTTCGTCCTATCAGCTTGTGTAATGTGACTAATAAGATAATTTCCAAACTTTTATATTCTCGGCTGAAGGAGGTGGCGGAGAGGCTGGTTTCGTGGAATCAGAGTGGCTTTGTTCCAGGGCGGGTGATTTCGGATAATATCCTCCTTGCTCAAGAGCTCACTCATAGTCTTTCTCTCCCCACCCGTGGTGGCAATGTTATTTTGAAACTGGATATGGCTAAAGCTTATGATAGGGTCCAATGGTCTTTTCTGTTGGATGTCTTGAGGCATTATGGCTTTTCAGAGCAGGTAGTGTCGATGATATCTGCCTGCATTTCTCATTGCCAATTTTCAGTTAATATCAATGGTTCACTCACTGGATTCTTTGGATCCACTAGGGGTCTCCGGCAGGGCGACCCTTTGTCCCCACTTCTTTTCATTTTGGGGGCAGAGTACCTTTCGCGTGGTCTTGATCGTCTTTATCGTCAGTATCCTGCGATTAGGTACCGATCTGGTTGTGATCTCCTTCTTTCCCACCTGGCCTATGCTGATGATATCATTATTTTTGCCAATGGTGGGACTCGTGAGATGAACAGTCTCATGGATTTTTTGCATCACTATGAAAACTGCTCGGGGCAGTTGGTGAATGCAGTTAAGAGTGTCATTATTTTGCCTCCGAGGTGTTCTGGTCGTACTCGTTCCCGTCTCCTTCGTATCACTGGGTTTGGGGAGGGTTGTTTTCCTATCAAATACCTCGGAGTTCCTTTGTTTCGTGGGAATAGAGTTTGCTCTCTTTTTGATCCCCTTGTGCAGATGGTGAGTAAGAAGTTGGAGGGTTGGGAGCTTAAAACTCTTTCCCCGGGGAGCCGTATGACTCTCCTTAGGAGTGTCCTCCTTTCGGTTCCCATTTACATGTTCCAGGTAGTCCAGCCACCTCTGGCAGTTATGGAGAGGCTTGAGAATGTTTTCAATGGTTTCCTGTGGGGATCCAGATCCTTGGATAAGAAATGGCATTGGGCGAGGTGGTCTCGTGCATGTCTTCCTGTCTCTGAAGGGGGTCTTGGATTTCGCAGGCTCAAAGATATTGTGAATAGCTTCTCCATTAAATTATGGTTTCGTTTTCGTCAAGGTTCATCCCTATGGGCCAAATTCATGATGAGAAAATACTGCCAGTTGGTGCATCCAGCTTATGTTTCATCTGCTGGGTTCATTTCTCCCACTTGGCGTCGTTTGCTTAAGATTAGGGCTCGTGCTGAATCTGGCATTCGATGGAGAATTGGGGTGGGAGATGTTGCTTTTTGGGATGACATCTGGTGTGGGGATGTTCCCTTGTCTAGTCAGGTCCTGCTTAGGGGGGATCGGGGTGTCCGTGTTTCTCACTTTCTTTCAGATGGGGCTTGGGATTTTGACCTCCTCTGCTCAGTTGTCCCACCCTCTGTTGCTGAGACTATTACTCTGATCCCTATTGCATCGGGGGAGCCCGATTCGGCTATTTGGGTGCATAGTTCTGACGGTGTTTTTTTCGCTGAAATCCGCATGGGAGCTTGTCCGCTTGAGAGACCAAGTTTCTGATATCTTCACTCCTTGCTGGGGCAGTTGGCTGAGGCCTACTATGTCTTTCTTCCTCTGGAGGTTTTGGCATCAATGGCTTCCAGTTGACGATGTGCTCCAGCGTCGTGGTTTCGAGCTGGCGTCTAAATGTCAGTGTTGTGAGATGCCTGAGACATTCACGCACATTTTCATTGATAGCCCTCTTGCCAGGTCTGTATGGCATTACTTTGGGGCTGTTTTTCATGTCCGTATTCCCCTTACCAGTGATTTCAGACTCTTCCTCAGTGCTTGGAAGAGGCATCCGGGGTGGACTCCTAGGGGCCACGTGAAGGAGTTTTTGCCTTTCATTGTTTTATGGTTTCTCTGGACGGCTCGTAACGATGCGAAACACCGTCGCTTGCACATTTCCGCGGAGACTGTTAAGTCTCAGATTTTGTCTTATTTGCGCCTAGCTCACGCTGCGTCTACTGTTAAGCCCATGCACTGGCGGGGTGTTTTGCAGGCTGCGAGGGCTATGGGGATTTTTGTTCAGTTGCGTAGGGCTCGTAAACTGACGATTGTTCGTTGGTTGCGGCCGCCGTTCGGGTGTTTTAAATTGAATGTAGATGGGAGTTCGAGAGGTAGTCCTGGGGCCTCTACTGTTGGTGGGGTTGTTCGTGACTCTTCTGGGCATGTGGTGGTTTCTTTCAGTGAGTTCATTGGAGTTGGGACCAATGTCCGGGCAGATGGGCTATTTGGAGGGGTCTTCTCATTTCTTCTGATCTTCATCTCTTCCCTCTTTGGATTGAGACTGACTCTTGGATTTCCATTCTTTTACTTCGTTCTCGTCGGTGCTGCTGGGATCTTGAACATTTTGTTACTCGGATTCTTTTGTTGATGAGGGGGCGATCTGTTCATTTATCGCATATTTACCGGGAAGGGAATTCTGTGGCGGATGCCTTGGCGGCGAGGGCTCATACTTTTAGGCAGTACACCTTAGAGTTAGGTCCTTCCCTACCTCCAGACATCTCCACCCTTGCTAGATCTGATCACTCTGGGCTTCCATACCTCAGAAACAGATCCTCTTAGCCATTTGCAGCCCCTTCTTCTTTTTTGGATCTCTTTCTTTATGGTCTCTGGCTCTATATCTATTTATATCTATATACCTATATATATATATATATTTATATATTTTATTGCAGGTTAGTGTACTTGGAGGTTGTTTTTCACTTCCGTATGGTCTGTGCAAGTGGGTCCAGACACTTGCACATGATGTGTGTATTCTTGTTTGTTCTGAGTGGGTTTCTGCCCTATTTCTGTTGGTGCTTTCCTTTGGCACATTCATGGTTCCTGGAGGGCGTTTACTGCTGGTTCTCCTTGGCCGCCGTATCAGTTATTGCAGAGGTGTTTGCTGGATGTCATGGTGGATTCATGGGGTGCTTTCTAAAGGATCCTCTGCTTCTTATGACATATTGGACTCTCCAGGATGATAGCTCCGGGATGAGAGCTTTTGCATGGACTCTGCGATCATCTCGCCATTATCATTTTGTCTTCCTCAGCAAGCGGTTCATAGCGCTTCTCCTTTTTGATTAGTTGTTGCCGCTTATTTGGTAGTCTTCTAGGGTTCGTTTTGCTTTTGTAATTCCTTCCCTAGGTTGCTTTGTATTTATGTTTCTACTGCTTTAGCCTTTTTGAGGAGGTTATGGTTTTATCCACCTCTTCTTTTAGGTTTTTTTCCTGTATTCTGTATTTTGTTACTGTTTATTTTGTGGATATATACAGGTAGGGGTCTGCCTAACCCCCCCGCATCCGGCGGTGTTTTCCGGAAAAAAAAAAAAAAAAAAAAAAAAAAAACCCTAAACCCTAAACCCTAAACCCTAAACCCCAAAAACCCCAAAAACCCAAAACCCTAAACCCTAAACCCTAAACCCTAAACCCTAACCCCCCCGCATCCGGCGGTGTTTTCCGGAAAAAAAAAAAAAAAAAACCCTAAACCCTAAACCCTAAACCCTAAGCCCTAAGCCCTAAGCCCTAAGCCCTAAACCCTAAACCCTAAACCCTAAACCCTAAACCAAAACCGACCAGACCCCATAAATGCTCTCAAAAAACACACACTAAAAGCGTGAGAAAAAACACACCACCTTTGTTACTATTCACGTCCAATTGCCACCATGCTACCGCCGCCGGATCCCGGCCGGCCATCTCCCTCACTTGAACCACCATCCTCCGGCGACCCTACCAGCAAAATCTTAGCTCAAACGGATTCCGGCAGCCCGCTCATTTTCGCGACTGAAAAAACACATTTGATTGTTCTTGCTTCGTCGGCGCCGGCCGTCACTCCTCTCGGCGTCAGACATAGTCCAATAGACTCGCCTCTTCCTGGTGAAGCTTTTGCCACACCTCCGCGACTTCCTTCCTCCGCCGGTGAAGAGATTTCTCCGTTTTCATCTTCGCCGGCACTGTTCACTGCCCAGGCGCAGTGTTTTTCTCAAATTCCGGCCGACTCCGGCCACCTCTGTGATAAAGGACTCCCGATCTGGAATCCCCACTCTGAGACGAAGACAATGGCACAGGAATCCGCTCCAATGGTGTTCGCATCCGTCGGCAATTTCAGATCTAAGAATGTTCTGGCGGACGGCTTGCACGCGTCATCTTCGTTTTCTAATTCCGGCGCCGTCCCGGCGTCTTTTGTCAATCAAACTTCCAGTGTTCTTCGTCCAGCCATGGGTAAGACATCTGTAGTCTCAATTTGTGATAATTCCATCGTCGCCGGAAACGCCCAAATTTCGATTTCGTCTCAATTTCCGGCTACTGTTCCCTCTGATTTGACCCCTCCGCCGTCCGGTTCTGCTCCGGCTGGTACCGGTTCTGTGTTCATCACGCCGGCGCCGTTTCACGGTGGTACTTTGGTAGGAAAGTCAACCGGAAAGTCAACAGTCAACATTTCGAAGTCAAACCCGCGAGCTCGGCCAGTCAGATCTACTATTCCAGGTACATCTTCGGGTTTTTCTGGTCCTTTTGCTACAGTTACCCCTCCACTGTCATTTCGTGAAGTTTTGGCCCCGTCGTCCTCTCGGACGACCAAGAACAGTTTCGAAGATGTTCTTGGGTCGATGGATGAGATGCCCGCACCGTCATTTAAGGACGGTAAGCCGGGCATTCACTTCTCGGATGAGATCATCTCATCTTTATCTGCACCATTTAAGTTTGCTTTGGTCGGTAAAATTTCTGGCAACCGATCGATTGTGCCCAATCATGCGATATCTACGGCTTTTGCCAATTTCGGGTTTACGAGACCGTATACCTTGAAATTCTTGCCACGGGGATTCCTTGTGATTGTACTCTCTCGTGAGGAGGACTATGCCTGTCTCTGGATTAGAGGCAGTCTGTTTATTGGTCCATTGGGTATCAGACTCTCCAAGTGGACCCCGGAGTTCAATTTCCAGGCGGAGTCTCCACTTGCCCCGGTTTGGGTCCGACTTCCGGAGTTACCACTCCATCTTTATGACAAGAAGAGCCTTTGTGCTCTTGCGAAGCTTTTGGGCACTCCCATTAAGATTGATGATCATACAGCCGATGGGACTCGGGGGGCCTTTGCTCGCATTTGTGTGGAGATCAATGTATTGGAGCCCCCTGTCCAATCCATCTGGGTGTCCTGGGGTGATCATTTACAGGAGATAGAGGTCGTATATGAGAAGATCCCAGCTTATTGTACTGATTGCAAGATGTTGGGGCATGCGACCACTGTTTGTTATTCACATGGAAAGAATCCCCGTCCAGTCCGGACCAGGCCTGCTGGTACTGTTCCTCCGACTCAGGCAGATACTGTGGGCAAGACACACCAGGAGGGTGTGGCCACTGAGGTTGTTCAGGGTCCTCAGGCCCCGAATCCTGAGCAGTTTGTTGGCCCCAGGCGTAGGAGGAGGAGGCGGGCTGCTCCTCGTGTCCCTTCTGTGAGGGCTCCTCCTGCTGGGCATGTAGTCCCGGTGGGCACTTCGAACGCTTTTGATGTCTTGTCACCTTGGCAGGCGGAGGCGGAGCGAGGTAGTGATTACATGGTTGTTGGAGACAGTCCTGATGTTGTTATTCCCTTAGGGGATGTGGATGCTGCTTTACCTGGTGATGCTCCCTTGGAGCAGATTTCTCCAGTGGATGTTGGTCTTGTTTGTTCGGGCACATCCACCTTTGAGATTCTCCCTTCGGGCTCGGTTGGTGTGCCTGCTCAGTCTACTGATCAGGTCTTTGAAGATGAGGAGTCTATTCCTTTTCAGAATTGTACGGATGAGCTGGGCTCTCCGAAAGTTGGGGTGGCTACGTTGTTTGCTGATTCTGTTATCTGTTTCGAGAATCATAGTAGCCATTTGATTCCTTCCCTTCCTGCTTCTCCGGAGGTTTCCTCCATGGTGGAGGAACTGTTTGCTAGACAGGGGCCCCCTGTTTCTGAATTCGTTGCCAGACAGGTGTCTGAGGAGGACCCCGGCACAGGGTTTGATCGACACTCCGCGTCTGGTGTTCCAGACATTGGCATGTCTGAGGTGAAGAAGAGGAAGGTGGACGATCTTGAGGATTCGTCCAAGAGGCGACAGGGTGATCCTGATGCCCATTCTTTATGAATTTCATGATCTGGAATATCAGGGGACTTCGGAATTCGGAGTCCCAGCAGAGGCTGCATGCCTTTGTGAAAGAGAAACAGGTTAAGGTTCTGGATATTTTGGAGCCGATGATTGAGTTGGACCAGAGATTCATGATTCGCCGTTTGGGCTTTTCTAGAGTCATTTCGAATCTTTCTGGTCATATCTGGGCGTTTTTTACTGCTGATGTGAGGGCTGAGTGTGTTTTTGATCATGCTCAGTTTCTGCACATCAAGGTCTCTGCTCCTTTTTTGCCGACTGAGTTTTTCTGCTCTTTTGTTTATGCCAGCTGCGACTACATTGAGCGTAGAAATCTTTGGGCTTCCCTTCTTCAGGTTAAGCCTGCTCTGGGTCCATGGCTGGTTGGGGGCGATTTTAATGTCGTCAGAGATGCTTCTGAGTGTTTGGGCACCCGTGGTGGTAGGCTTCTACCCATGGAGGAGTTCAACACTTTCATTTTGGATTCTGGTCTGGTTGATGCTGGCTATGAGGGGTCTTCGTTCACTTGGACGAATAAGACCATTTGGAAGCGGTTGGACAGGGTTATGGTTTCCGTTGATTGGGGGGATCATTTCAGCTCTATTCGAGTTGAACATCTTGCCCGTACTGTTTCTGATCACTGTCCGCTTTTGGTTACCGCTCCAGTTTTTGCCCGTGGGCCGAGTTCGTTTCGCTTTCAGCGTATGTGGCTTCGGCATCATGGTTTTTTGCAGACTGTGAGGCTCAATTGGAATTTGCCTTGCAGTCTGGTTGGCATGCCGCGTCTTTTTGCCAAGTTGAAGCGTCTTAAGAATCACCTCATGTGGTGGAATCGGGATGTTTTTGGTAACATCTTTGATAAAATCACTGAGGCTGAGAGTGCGGTTCGTTCTGCTGAGACTGCCTGTGAGGCCGATCCTTCTGATTCGAATTGGACTACTCTGTCCGATCGTAATGAGGATCTGGCTCGTGTCACCGCCATGGAGGCGGATTTTTGGAAACAAAAAGCTGCATGCAACTGGCTTGAGGATGGTGAGCGGAACACCAAACTCTTTCATAACATGGTTAAGAAGAAGCGTGTGGCGAATAAGATATTCCGCATATGGGATGAAGGGATTTGCCTGACGTCTCCTGAGATGATTCAGCAGTCGGGTGCCTCATTTTTTCAGCACTTACTCACTGGGGATCCCTTTGTGCTTGATTGTCCTGATTTTTCGGGGTTTCCTTCGGTGATTTCTGATGAGGAGAATTATGGGATTACTGCTACCCCCTCCTTAGAGGAGGTGCGTGCGACTGTTTTCTCCATTTCTCCTGACAGTGTGGCTGGCCCTGATGGCTTCTCTTCGGCGTTTTTTCAGCATTGCTGGGAGATAGTTCATCAGGATGTGTTGGATGCGGTTTTGGATTTTTTCCGAGGCTCTCCCCTGCCTCAGAGCTTTACTGCCACCACGATTACTTTGATCCCAAAAGTCGAGGGTGCTCGGGCTTGGTCGGATTTCCGTCCGATCAGCCTGTGTAATGTCACGAACAAAATCATTTCTAAGTTGTTATACTCTCGTTTGCGGGCTTGTGGCGGAGAGACTTATTTCTTTGAATCAGAGTGGTTTTGTTCAGGGACAGGATGATTTCTGATAACATCCTACTTGCTCAGGAGCTCACTCATAGTCTCAATCTTCCCACTCGTGGTGGTAATGTTATTTTGAAGTTGGATATGGCTAAGGCCTATGATAGGGTCCAATGGCCTTTCCTTTTTGCTATTTTGCGCCATTTTGGTTTCTCTGAGCAGGTTGTGGCGTTGGTCTCGGCCTGTATCTCTCATTGTCATTTCTCCGTTAATATCAATGGTTCTCTTTCGGGGTTCTTTGGTTCTACCAGGGGCCTCAGGCAGGGAGACCCATTGTCCCCCCTTCTCTTCATTTTAGGGGCGGAGTATCTTTCGCGTGGCCTTGACAGACTCTACTTGCGTCATCCTGCTATTAGGTATCATTCTAGTTGTGATCTTTTGACTTCCCACCTGGCCTATGCGGATGATATCATTATTTTTGCCAATGGTGGGTCTCGTGGGATGCAGCGTCTTTTAGACTTTCTACATCACTATGAGAACTGTTCGGGACAGCTGGTGAATGCTTTCAAGAGTTCCCTGATTTTACCTTCGCGATGCTCAGAGCGCCTTCGCTCTAGACTTTTGCGTATCACTGGCTTTGCGGAGGGTCATCTGCCGATCATGTACCTCGGAGTTCCCTTATTTCGGGGTAATAGGACGTGTTCCCTTTTTGAGCCCCTCTTACAGTCTGTTAGGAGGCGGCTGGAGGGTTGGGAGATTCGTACTCTTTCTCCGGGGAGCCGCATGACCCTCATTCGTAGTGTGCTCCTCTCGATGCCCATATATTTGTTTCAGGTTGTTCAGCATCCGTTGGCTGTCATGGAAAATCTTGAGCGAGTCTTTAATGCCTTTCTTTGGGGGTCTAGGCCCTTGGAGAAGAAATGGCATTGGGCTCGTTGGTCTTGGGCTTGCCTCCCCGTGGAAGAGGGGGGTCTTGGCTTCCGCAGATTGAAAGATCTCGTGGATAGCTTCTCCATAAAACTGTGGTTTCGGTTCAGGCAGGGATCTTCCCTCTGGGCCAAATTTTTGATGAGGAAATATTGTCTCTTGGCGCACCCAGCTTGTGTCTCTTCTCGTGGTTTTATCTCTCCCACTTGGCGGCGTTTGCTCCAGATCAGGCCTCGTGCGGAGAGTGGTATTCGCTGGCGTGTCGGCCATGGAGATGTTTCTTTTTGGGATGATTGTTGGTTCAGGGATGTTCCTCTGTCCAGTCAGACTGAAGTCTGTGGGGATCGTGGTTCTCGGGTTTCCCATTTTCTTTCGGAGGGAACCTGGGATTTTGACCTCCTCTGTTCAGTAGTTGCTCCTTCTATTGCGGAGCAGATTGTGTTGGTCCCGATTCTCTTGGGAGAGTTGGATTCGGCTCGTTGGATTCATAGCTCCGATGGTGCTTTTTCTGTCAAGTCCGCTTGGGAGTTGATCCGTTTGCGCGCCCCGATCTCTGTATTAATCGCGCCTGTTGGGGTAGCTGGTTGAGGCCTACGATGTCATTCTTTCTTTGGAGATTTTGGCATCAGTGGCTCCCAGTTGATGAGGTGCTTCAGCGCCGTGGCTTTGCGTTAGCGTCTCGTTGTCAGTGTTGTGATATGTCTGAGACATTCACGCATGTGTTTATTCGCAGCCCGGTGGCTAGGCCTGTTTGGCATTTTTTTGGTACGGTCTTTGGGGTTCGTATCCCTGACACTGAGGATTTCAGGTTATTCCTTAGTGCGTGGAAGAGGAATCTGGTCTGGGCTCCAGGGGGCCATGTGAGGGAGTTTCTCCCTTTCATTATTTTGTGGTTTCTCTGGACTGCTCGGAATGATGCGAAGCATCGCCAGCTCTCCATATCTGGGGAGACGGTGAAGTTCCAGATTTTATCTTACCTGCGCCTCGCCCATTCTGCGCGTACTATCAAACCCAAGCATTGGATGGGTTTCTTCCACGTGGCGCACTTACTGGGGATTTCGGTTTGCTTACACAGATATCATCGGACGGCGATTGTTCGTTGGCTTAAGCCGCCGTCCGGTTGTTTTAAGCTTAATGTGGATGGGAGCTCGAGAGGGAATCCAGGGGATTCTACAGTTGGTGGCGTTGTTCGTGATCATTCTGGGCGGGTCTTGTTATCGTTCAGTGAGTTCATTGGAGCTGGATCCACTAGCCGAGCAGAACTTTGGGCAGTCTGGAGGGGTCTCCTTATTTGTTCTGATCTTTCTCTTTTCCCTCTTTGGATTGAGGTTGATTCCCAGATTTCTATTCAGATCCTCCGCTCTCGTCAGTGTCGTTGGGGATTGGATCACATTGTGTCTAGGATTTTGGTTCTCTTGAGGGGGCGGATGGTTCATATCTCGCATATATACCGGGAGGGTAACTCGGTGGCGGATGCTTTGGCGGTTAGGGCCCATGACCTTAGGCAGTTTTCCTTAGAGATAGGTCCTTCCTTACCCTAGCCACATCTCCATCCTTGCCCGTTCTGATCGTTCAGGGCTTCCATACCTCAGATCCAGATATTCTTAGCCATTTGCAGCCCACTCTTCCTTTTGGCTCTCTTTCTTTTTATATATATATGTATTTATTTTTCTTGCAGGTCTTTTGTCCTTGGAGGTTGTTTTTTATATCTCATTTGAGATGTGCAAGTTGGCCCAGACACTTGCACTCTCCTTGTTTTGTTCTTTTGGATTTGGGTGGGTCCCAGCACTCTCCGCGTTGGTGCTTTTCTTTGGATCATTCTTGTTATCCGGCCGGCGCTCACTGCAGGCTTCTCCTTGCCCGCCGCTTTATTACTTTTATGCTCTCTGGCCGATTGTTATGGTGGCTCTGGATGATCTTTTTCTATGGTCTCTCTGGCCCGGAGTCTCATTCATGTCGGGATTTATATGGTTTCTACTTTCGTTCCGTGATTTGGTGGCTCTGGTTGTTCTCTATTGGTTGCATCTTCTTTCAGAGTTACAGTCATGCTTGGATTTCTGATTTTATGAGCTCCGTCAGTTTTCCCCCTCTCCTTGGGTCTTGGAGCTTTTCTGACTTTCGCTGGATTACGGTCCTTCTTTTGTGTTTCGACCGTTTTAGCACAGTGACTTTCCAGCTGCATAATATTTTGATTGCCAGATCGTGTACAGTGGACCGATCTCGGATTAGGATGTATTTTTCAGTTTGGCATCACACTGGCAGATGGCTCAGAGATGGGTACCATCGGTGGCCTTTTGCACCTACTTCTGAGCCGGATTTCTACTGTTTAGATAGGTTTCGATTTATTTTCATGTATTTAGCGTCGCTTATGGACGTTCATTTCTATTATGCTCCTTACCTAGGGATTAGTTTTTGGCTCACATATTTGCCACCCTAGATTTTGTTTTCTGTGTGTTGTGTGGTAGCTTTTCGAGAGGTCTTGGTATAGTCCCCCTCTCGTTAGGTTTTATGATGTATTTTTGTTTTGATGATATATACAGGTAGGGGTCTGCCTAACCCCCCCGCTTCCAGCGGTGTTTTATCTTAAAAAAAAAAAAAAACCCTAAACCCTAAACCCTAAACCCTAAACCCTAAACCCATGTGGCTCAGGCACCATGGTTTTTTGCAGACGGTGAGGCTTAATTGGAATTTACCGTGTCATTTGAACGGTATGCCCCGTCTTTTTGTGAATTGAAGCGCCTCAAAAGCCATCTGAAGTGGTGGAATAAGAGTGTTTTTGGTGATCTTTTTGCCAAACTTGCTGAGGCGGAGCAGGCTGTCCGGATTGCTGAGGCAGATTGCGAGGCTGCTCCTTCGGATTTGCATTGGACTAGTTTGTCCAATTGCAATGCAGATCTTGCTAGGGTTACCGCCATGGAGGCGGATTTTTGGCGGCAAAAAGCCGCTTGTAGGTGGTTAGAGGATGGTGAGAGGAACACCAAACTCTTCCACAATATGGTCAAGAAAAAAAGGGTGGCTAATAAAATCTTTCGTATTGGGATAATGGCTCTTGCATTACTTCCCCTGAGCTTATTCAGCAGTCTGGGGCCGCCTTTTTTCAAAACCTGCTTACTGGGGATCCTTTTGTGCTTTCTTGCCCAGATTTTTCTGATTTCCCCTTGGTGATCTCGGATTTGGAGAACGCAAATATTGCTGCCCCTCCTTCTTTGGAGGAGGTGCGGGCGACTGTTTTCTCCATTCACCGTGATAGTGTGGCGGGGCCTGATGGATTCTCTTCGGCCTTCTTTCAGCATTGCTGGGAGATTGTCCATCAGGATGTTTTTGATGCGGTCCTGGATTTCTTTCGGGGTAGTCCCTTGCCACAGGGGTTTACTGCCACCACGATCACATTGATTCCCAAAGTCATGGGTGCTCAGGCTTGGTCGGACTTTCGTCCTATCAGCTTGTGTAATGTGACTAATAAGATAATTTCCAAACTTTTATATTCTCGGCTGAAGGAGGTGGCGGAGAGGCTGGTTTCGTGGAATCAGAGTGGCTTTGTTCCAGGGCGGGTGATTTCGGATAATATCCTCCTTGCTCAAGAGCTCACTCATAGTCTTTCTCTCCCCACCCGTGGTGGCAATGTTATTTTGAAACTGGATATGGCTAAAGCTTATGATAGGGTCCAATGGTCTTTTCTGTTGGATGTCTTGAGGCATTATGGCTTTTCAGAGCAGGTAGTGTCGATGATATCTGCCTGCATTTCTCATTGCCAATTTTCAGTTAATATCAATGGTTCACTCACTGGATTCTTTGGATCCACTAGGGGTCTCCGGCAGGGCGACCCTTTGTCCCCACTTCTTTTCATTTTGGGGGCAGAGTACCTTTCGCGTGGTCTTGATCGTCTTTATCGTCAGTATCCTGCGATTAGGTACCGATCTGGTTGTGATCTCCTTCTTTCCCACCTGGCCTATGCTGATGATATCATTATTTTTGCCAATGGTGGGACTCGTGAGATGAACAGTCTCATGGATTTTTTGCATCACTATGAAAACTGCTCGGGGCAGTTGGTGAATGCAGTTAAGAGTGTCATTATTTTGCCTCCGAGGTGTTCTGGTCGTACTCGTTCCCGTCTCCTTCGTATCACTGGGTTTGGGGAGGGTTGTTTTCCTATCAAATACCTCGGAGTTCCTTTGTTTCGTGGGAATAGAGTTTGCTCTCTTTTTGATCCCCTTGTGCAGATGGTGAGTAAGAAGTTGGAGGGTTGGGAGCTTAAAACTCTTTCCCCGGGGAGCCGTATGACTCTCCTTAGGAGTGTCCTCCTTTCGGTTCCCATTTACATGTTCCAGGTAGTCCAGCCACCTCTGGCAGTTATGGAGAGGCTTGAGAATGTTTTCAATGGTTTCCTGTGGGGATCCAGATCCTTGGATAAGAAATGGCATTGGGCGAGGTGGTCTCGTGCATGTCTTCCTGTCTCTGAAGGGGGTCTTGGATTTCGCAGGCTCAAAGATATTGTGGATAGCTTCTCCATTAAATTATGGTTTCGTTTTCGTCAAGGTTCATCCCTATGGGCCAAATTCATGATGAGAAAATACTGCCAGTTGGTGCATCCAGCTTATGTTTCATCTGCTGGGTTCATTTCTCCCACTTGGCGTCGTTTGCTTAAGATTAGGGCTCGTGCTGAATCTGGCATTCGATGGAGAATTGGGGTGGGAGATGTTGCTTTTTGGGATGACATCTGGTGTGGGGATGTTCCCTTGTCTAGTCAGGTCCTGCTTAGGGGGGATCGGGGTGTCCGTGTTTCTCACTTTCTTTCAGATGGGGCTTGGGATTTTGACCTCCTCTGCTCAGTTGTCCCACCCTCTGTTGCTGAGACTATTACTCTGATCCCTATTGCATCGGGGGAGCCCGATTCGGCTATTTGGGTGCATAGTTCTGACGGTGTTTTTTCGCTGAAATCCGCATGGGAGCTTGTCCGCTTGAGAGACCAAGTTTCTGATATCTTCACTCCTTGCTGGGGCAGTTGGCTGAGGCCTACTATGTCTTTCTTCCTCTGGAGGTTTTGGCATCAATGGCTTCCAGTTGACGATGTGCTCCAGCGTCGTGGTTTCGAGCTGGCGTCTAAATGTCAGTGTTGTGAGATGCCTGAGACATTCACGCACATTTTCATTGATAGCCCTCTTGCCAGGTCTGTATGGCATTACTTTGGGGCTGTTTTTCATGTATTCCCCTTACCAGTGATTTCAGACTCTTCCTCAGTGCTTGGAAGAGGCATCCGGGGTGGACTGCTAGGGGCCACGTGAAGGAGTTTTTGCCTTTCATTGTTTTATGGTTTCTCTGGACGGCTCGTAACGATGCGAAACACCGTCATTTGCGCATTTCCGCGGAGACTGTTAAGTCTCAGATTTTGTCTTATTTGCGCCTCGCTCACGCTGCGTCTACTGTTAAGCCCATGCACTGGCGGAGTGTTTTGCAGGCTGCGAGGGCTATGGGGATTTTTGTTCAGTTGCGTAGGGCTCGTAAACTGACGATTGTTCGTTGGTTGCGGCCGCCGTTCGGGTGTTTTAAATTGAATGTAGATGGGAGTTCGAGAGGTAGTCCTGGGGACTCTACTGTTGGTGGGGTTGTTCGTGACTCTTCTGGGCATGTGGTGGTTTCTTTCAGTGAGTTCATTGGAGTTGGGACCAATGTCCGGGCAGAATTATGGGCTATTTGGAGGGGTCTTCTCATTTCTTCTGATCTTCATCTCTTCCCTCTTTGGATTGAGACTGACTCTTGGATTTCCATTCTTTTACTTCGTTCTCGTCGGTGCTGCTGGGATCTTGAACATTTTGTTACACGGATTCTTTTGTTGATGAGGGGGCGATCTGTTCATTTATCGCATATTTACCGGGAAGGGAATTCTGTGGCGGATGCCTTGGCGGCGAGGGCTCATACTTTTAGGCAGTACACCTTAGAGTTAGGTCCTTCCCTACCTCCAGACATCTCCACCCTTGCTAGATCTGATCATTCTGGGCTTCCATACCTCAGAAACAGATCCTCTTAGCCATTTGCAGCCCCTTCTTCTTTTTTGGATCTCTTTCTTTATGGTCTCTGGCTCTATATCTATTTATATCTATATACATATATATATATATATATATATATTATTGGCAGGTTAGTGTACTTGGAGGTTGCTTTTCACTTCCGTATGGTCTGTGCAAGTGGGTCCAGACACTTGCACATGATGTGTGTATTCTTGTTTGTTCTGAGTGGGTCTCTGCCCTATTTCTGTTGGTGCTTTCCTTTGGCACATTCATGGTTCCTGGAGGGCGTTTACTGCTGGTTCTCCTTGGCCGCCGTATCAGTTATTGTAGAGGTGTTTGCTGGATGTCATGGTGGATTCATGGGGTGCTTTCTAAAGGATCCTCTGCTTCTTATGACATGTTCGTCGGACTCCTACTTCATGGGATCGAGATCTCTGCTCTTTTGATTCAGATGCTAGATATCTTTTGTTCTGGCGGGATTGCGATCTATATATTACTCTGTGATCGCCATTATTGGATTCTCCAGGATGATAGCTCCGGGATGAGAGCTTTTGCATGGACTCTGCGATCATCTCGCCATTATCATTTTGTCTTCCTCAGCATGTGGTTCATAGCGCTTCTCCTTTGTGATTAGTTGTTGCCGCTTATTTGGTAGTCTTCTAGGGTTCGTTTTGCTTTTGTAATTCCTTCCCTAGGTTGCTTTGTATTTATGTTTATACTGCTTTAGCTTTTTTGAGGAGGTTATGGTTTTATCCACCTCCTCTTTTAGGTTTTTTTTCTGTATTCTGTATTTTGTTACTGTTTATTTTGTGGATATATACAGGTAGGGGTCTGCCTAACCCCCCCGCATCCGGCGGTGATTTTCCGAAAAAAAAAAAAAAAAAAAAAACCCTAAACCCTAAACCCTAAACCCCTAAACCCCTAACCCCAAACCCCAAACCCTAAACCCTAAACCCTAAACCCCTAACCCCAAACCCCAAACCCCAAACCCAAACCTAAACCTAAACCCTAAACCCTAAACCTAAACCCTAAACCCTAAACCCTAAACCCGAAACCCTAAACCCGAAACCAAAATCAGAATTAAAATCTTTTCTTTGCTTCAGTTCTAAAATCAGCTCTCATAATATATAAATTTATGCCAAAAATGTTAAACAATTAGTTGCATCGTCTCACATATTTTGTGACAATTTTATTTGATATTTAAAAATGGATAATAGAATCAATTTTTAAAAAAATTATATCTCAGACAAATTTATTTCAATACATAAAATTTGGTATTATGTGATCTTTTGATTTATAATTTTTGATATAAATATATTGTTAGACTTAATTTAATTGTGGTGATAAGAGTCAAAATCAGTAGGTCGTGATAGCTATAATCTGAAGACAGTATAAAAGCAGAAGCTCTCGTATCGTATTCATAAAAGCAGTACTCTTCGAGTACTTAAACGACTGAGAAAATCAGAAGCAGCACATAGCTTTAAAAGCAGAACTTAGCTTAAGCAGAAGAAACTTAACGTCTTTTACTTGATCGTTACAATCTTAAATGTTACCGTTACTTTACCTACTACTAGCATTAATTGCACCATTAATGTTGTACAAAGACATTTAACGCTCCTTTCTAGTTTTGGTATGTAACAAGAATGATTACTCTGAAGCTTTCGGTGGACCTTTTTTAGGTATTAAAGCTGATTTTACTCAGGAGTCACAGATGCTGTATTTGATTATAGACATTGGACTCAAAGGTTTCTATATATACAGAGGTCAATCCTTTATAGAAAACAACATTATTATCATTATCAACGCAACGATTATTCCAACGTGAGTTTTGAGTTATCATCAACTACTTAACTTCAAGCTCAACAAACAGAAAAGCAGCACACGCTTTATTATCTATATCCGATCTTCTGAGATCATTTGTTGCTGATGTTGTTTCGAAATCTCTTCAGGCTAAACAGCTTTACTATATCTTATTGAGAAAAGTTTGTAATCTGGGAAAGAGTCTTTTCCAGAACTTTGTTGTGTTTTACTGAGTTGTGTAACTAAGAGTTTCAGTAGGCTAAGGGTAAGCCCTACTGAAGTGGGTGTGTACAAGTGTTTTACTGTAATATCCAAGTCTTTTAGTGATACTTTTTTCTGGAAACAGAAGAAGGGGAGACATAGAAGATTTTGTCTTCGAAATTTCAGAAACAACCACTGTTCAACTGCCTACTGTTTTATTATTTCTCATCGTACTCCATTGGATCGTTTTTGCACTTATTATTGTGATCTGCTGGATTTACATTCGAACAAGACCAGCTATAATCTCTAACAGTATTCTAGCACCTTTTGCAAAATTGTCCAACAAAGGAAAGATTTATTCACAACCCCCTCTAAACTCCTTATCGATCCCCAACATATATATATATATATATATATATATATATATATATATATATATATATTACTATTTATGAAATTTTAAGAAAAATATCAACAACCAAAGAAGTGAAAGAAATATTGCATATAATTTGACTATGATACAACTGTAAAACTTAAAAAAAAATGATTTCAAATGTTCAATACTATGACCTATTTGATATTAAAAATGGTTAATAGAAAACATATAATTTGAAATGTCCAATGTACATACATATATAATCACTAAGCACATAAAAATAAGAAGAGCTTATATAAAAAAGCTGGAAGTATTGAGGTTAACGTTAATCATCTCTTTCCGACCTTTGGAATGAAAGCTTATATAAGAAGAGCTTGAAGTATGCAAGAAAAACAACAACGCGATACATAATCATCAAGCTTTCAACAGTGTGATTATCTTCAAGCCTACATACTTAAAGAATTTGAGCGCAATCAAAAATCATACACGTTATCGCTCATCAAGCACGCACTCAACCGAAAGTTATCTGATCATTCAATGATCAAATTTGTGCTATTAAAACAGAATGTTTACTTACATTAATAACATTTTGGTTATTTGATTAATAGTGGTGCCTGATGAACTGAGGGTTCTAAAAATCCAGAAGTGTAAAGTGATCACTAAGAGTTCCAAAACAGGCAGTGAGGTAAGTCTTGATTGGAGTGTGTTGTTGCAAAAAGTTTTTTAAAACCAAAATCTTTTAGTGCAATCTTTCCTACAAAGGAAGAAGCTGTGACGTAGGAGTCTTTTTCTCCGAACATCCATAAAATTCTCGTGTCTTTACTTTTCACAAGTATTTACATTTCAAACTATATCTTGTTGTTTAGATTTCCAACCGATTGAAAATATCGTTAAAAATATGGAACCGTCTTCCGCACTTTTCACGTGGTTCATATTTGTAACCGTTTGAGAAAATCTTTCAACGGCCTAAAAACGATTGAAATTAATTTTAAAAGCAAATATTTTTTAAAGAGTTTATTAACCCCCCTCTAAACTCTTTCTCGATCCCAACAATATACAATCACTAAACACGTACATAATCATCAAGTTTTCAACAGTGTGATTATCTTCAATCCTGCATACTTAAAGAATTTGAGCGCAATCAAAGATCATATACATTATCGCTCATCAAGCACGCACTAAACAGAAAGTTATCTGATCATTCAATGATCAAATTCGTGCTACTAAAACAGATTGTTTACTTACATTAATAACATTTTGGTTATTTGATTAATAGTGGTGCCTGGTGAACTGAGGGTTCTTAAAATCTAGAAGTGTAAAGTGTTCACTAAGAGTTCCAAAACAGGCAGTGTGATAAGTCCTGATTGGAGTGGGTTGTTGCAAAAAATTTTGTAAAGCCAAAAATAGTGGAATCCTTCCTACAAGGGAAGAAGAGGTGACGTAGGAGTGTTTTTCTTCGAAAACCATAAAATTCTCGTGTCTTTACTTTTCACAAGTATTAACATTTCAAACTATATACTGTTGTTTAGATTGCCAACCGGTTGAAAATATCATTAGAATATTGAACCGTCTTCCGGACTTTTCACGTGGTTCATATTTATAACCGTTTGAGAAAATTTTTCAACGACCTAAAAATGATTGAAATAAATTTTAAAAGCAAATATTTTTTAAAGAGTTTATTAACCCCACTCTAAACTCTTTCCCGATCCCAACAATATACAATCACTAAACACATACATAATCATCAAACTTTCAACAGTGTGAGTATCTTCAAGCCTGCATACTTAAAGAATTTGAGCGCAATCAAAGATCATATACGTCAACGCTCATCAAGCACGCACTCAACAGAAAGTTATCTGATCATTCAATGATCAAATTCGTGCTACTAAAACAGATTGTTTACTTACATTAATAACATTTTGGTTATTTGATTAATAATGATGCCTGGTGAACTGAGGGTTTTTAAAATCCAGAAGTATAAAGTGATCATTAAGAGTTCCAAAACAGACAGTGTGATAAGTTCTGATTGGAGTGGGTTGTTGCAAAAAGTTTTGTAAAGCCAAAATCTTTTAGTGGAATCCTTCCTACAGAGGAAGAAGAGATGACGTATGAGTATTTTTCCGAAAATCCATAAAATTCTCGTGTCTTTACTTTTCACAATTATTTGCATTTCAAACTATATCTTGTTGTTTAGATTGCCAACCGTTTGAAAATATCATTTGAAATATTGAACTGTCTTCCGCACTTTTCATGTGGTTCATATTTGTAACCGTTTGAGAAAATCTTTCAACGACCTAAAAACGATTGAAATAAATTTTAAAAGAAAATATTTTTTAAAGGGTTTATTAACCCCCCTCTAAACTCTTTCTCAATCCCAACAATATACAATCACTAAACACATACAAATATATATATATATATATATATATATATATAACAATAATTCGTAATTGAAGTTTTATTGAAAAATATAAATTATATACTTTTTAAAAAAATATTCATTAACTAATGTATATGAAAATTAATTTATCTATGATATATAATTCTAGAAACAAAAGGTAAAAAAGTTCTAGCAGGAAGTGAAATAATATTTAAATTTAATATTGTAGGTTATATTTTATTATCGTTTTTATTATTTCATTAGTTTTGATAATATTTTGATGAGTTAGTCGCAAATAATTTAAATTAATAATTATTTGTTATTTGTGTGCTTCACTTATATAAATTATGATTTATGCATTTATAAAATCTATAATTTGGTTAATTTTTAGATTATTATACCTTATACGTTGTGCTTAGATATATATTTTCAAAATTTGTTTCAGTTCAATTCGTTATATATATTATGTTCATTATAATTTATTATATAATATAAAATCAACATTTTGAATTTTAATTTGAAAAATTTTTTGAAAATAAGGTATATAAGTTCTTAATTAATTTATACGTCTAATATGACAAAAGAATAAACCCAAATAAATTAAAAAATGATTCAAATTAGTTTTTAAAAAATCAAATTTTAATTTTTATTAAATAATTAATATTTACGTGCATCGCACATGCTTCTTGCTAGTGCCTATAAAAGTGTTGATAAAGAGTATTGTTTTTCAATTGTGTAATGACAAAATTAACCTTCTATACACACTTCAAGAATAAAATGTAACTCTTATATTAATTTTATCAAATAACTCATCTTTATACTACGTTTAAATGTTTTATCCTTTCAAATTTCTCTCTACATTTTTTCCAATGGTTTTATTGTAATTTTGTAATTATATTTTTAGTGCAATTTCTAATTAGTTAATAAATTATAGTATCACGAAAAAGTATATGAAAATTTATTTATTTTGTTATATTTCAAATTTTAATGGTGAAAATTATAACAATAATTTAAAATCTATATTTAATAACTATTATATGATTTTATTTGATATTTATCATATAATCTTGTTTGAATGTGTATTTCTTTACATATGTTGATTTATTTATTATTTTAAAACTTATTTAAGAAAATAATAGTAATCAATGTTAGTCTACGAAAGATCGATATATAGAATTTATTATCAATTATATAGAACTGTAAAAATAAAAAGTAAAAAAATTCTTTAGGAGGTTAAATTAAATATTATGAGTTATATTTTACTATCAATATTACTATTTCATTTGTTTTAATATTGTTTTTATGAGTTAGTCACAGTGATTTTAAATTGATAATTATTTATCTTTAATATGCTTCGCTTTTGTAGATAATAATTTATACATTGATAAAATCCATAATTTGATTGATTTTTAGGTTATTATATTTTATACGTGATGTTTGAATATATAATTTTTAAAAAAAAATTTGTTTCAGTTCATTTTATTCTATATATTATGTTCATTACAATTTATTATAACATAAAATCAACTGATTGAATTTTAATTTGGGAAATAATTTTGAAAGTAAGTTATATAATAACAAAATGATTCAAATTGTTTTTTAGAAAATCAAATTTTTTTAATTTTTATAATATAATTGATATTACGTGCAATACGTGCATCATGCTAGTAATAAAAAGTGCATCGGTCACATCCCTTGCCTTAGTTGAGATTCACCAAGCCACCATTATAACCAGTTTGGGAATTTCCACGAGAGTCTTCTGCATCATTTGGTTTGAGCGCACCATTTGGACTCTCATTTGCATGAGCGACACTTTGTCGGCTCTTCTCACTAATTTTCATAATCGTACTTCCCTTCGATTTTATTTTGTCCATTATTTCTTTTGTGTAACTCATAGTGGTTACTGGTTAACATAAGGCTTTCAAAATCAAATATCCCTTTTAGTTTCTTAGTGACAATGGAATCGAGATGCGGATAAGGACTCACAACGGTCTCTTATATACAATTGTTCAAATATATAGCCGCTAGTCGACTTTTATTACAATCAGAAAATTTAAACAAAAATATATCCTTGAAAAGTTTCCTTCTAAAATTTAATTTAATAAATAAATAAATAACGTCTAAGATGAAGCACTTGTATGTAGCGCCACCAACGACGCATAGAAACCATCACTGATCTTGATGAGGTTATCGTGCTTCCCTTTCTCTACTATTACTCCGTTTTTAACAACAGCAATAATGTCTGCTCCTTTAATGGTTGATAATCTATGAGCCACGACCACAGTAGTTCTATTCATCATCACTCTATCGAGAGCATCTTGAACAACCCTTTCGGATTCCGCATCCAGTGCACTTGTAGCCTCGTCCAATAGTACTATCTTGGGATTTTTTATCATGGCACGAGCTATGGCGATTCGTTGCTTTTGTCCACCTGACAATTGAGCTCCCCGTTCTCCCACCATTGTATCATAACCCTGCAAAACCATTATTAATTTGTTCCATGTCAGCCGTTGCAGTTTCGGTTAGGAGTTTTTACGTCCAATCATGGGATACTAAAGAAATGTTACCTGCTGCAATCCACTGATGAATTTATGGGCATTTGCTAGCTCAGCCGCAGCTATAATTTCTGCCTCTGTCGCATTTCCTCCCTTGCCGTATGCGATGTTGGCTCGAATTGTTTCATTGAACAAGATCGGCTCTTGGCTTACCAGTCCCATCTGCTGTCTTAGCCATTTCAGCTGGAACTTCTGAATGTCGACTCCATCAATTGTGATAACGCCTGAATGGGGATCATAAAATCTTTGCAATAAAGAAATCACCGTAGACTTCCCACTTCCACTCTCTCCAACAAGAGCCACCGTCTAAAATTTTAATTAGACACATTATTATCGATATACAAATGCATAAACACTATCTAAGTCCAAAAGAGAAATGGAGGACCAGCCATACCTTGCCGCTGTGTATTTTCAGTGATAGATCTCGAAAAATTCTAAAATCAGGTCTGGTTGGATACTTGAAACTGATATGTTTTAATTCAATTTCTCCCTTGAGATTTTCCAGCATTGTGCCAGATCCATCACTTGGATCAATGTTTGATTTTCTGTCAAGAATGGCAAATATAGAAGCGGTAGCATTCGTAGCCTTGCTTGAATCGGGGGCAAATGTACTTGACTGGGATATTGCAACCGCTGCCATGTTTAGAGCAAAGAAAACCTGCAGCCATGGCATTAATTAATAACATTACTACTGTAGCCGGTATTTGGAGTTTTGAATGTTAATAATGATCTTTTTTGCATTTTTTTTGATCAAGTGTAAGTAGCTTACGTACACGAAACACATCGGAGAATGTTGTTTTTCCAGCATCAACGAGCCGAGCTCCAGCATAGAAAGCCAAAGCGTAGGAAGCAAATACCAAACCTAAAGATAGGCCAAAGCCAATTCCACTCATTAATCCTCGTTTTATCCCCATCCTTACCGGGCCTTCACATTTTTGCCTGTATAGCTCAATCACCTTTTCTTCTGCGCAATATGAAGCAACTGTTCTTATAGTTCCCACAGCATCATTGGCCACTTGACTTGCTTCTTCATACATCAACTATAAAGACACAAGTTTAAGATAGTCATAAACAATCCACATCTTGTAACTATACCATTAAAAAAAGCTCGTAATGGCAATCAAGATTTGATACAAACCTTTGCATCTGCGCTAAACCCCATCATGAATTTGAGCTGCACATATCCATTTAAACCAATGAGAGGTACTATTCCAACGACTATAAGTGCCAGCTGCCAGTTTGCTATGAAAGCTATAACCAATCCCACTGCAGCTGAGGATAGATCCTGAACCAACTGTGCAAGTGCATCACCTACTATAGCACGAATTGTAGCAGCATCAGCAGAGAGCCTCGCACCAATCACGCCACTTGAGTTTTCAGGTTCATCAAACCACGCAACTTCCATGTTGACAACCTTTTCAAAACACATAAGCCTGATTCTCCTTATCAATCGACAACCAGCCAGGCCAAAGAAAAACGTCCTCAGTGGATATGCAACTAATGACACTGCTCCGAGAACCACAAACATGAGTGCCCAAAACCTTGAATCCTGTCGTAACTTATGTGGCGGTTCATAGTATGATTTAATAACATACGAAAGCAGTATGCCAAAATAGGGAACTATTGCTCCATTGAGTATGGCTGAAAGAGATCCCACAATTAACATTGGCAACTCAGGCTTGTTAAGAGCCACCAATCGGCTGATTGGAACTTTTGGATGCTTGTTCATTTCATCGTAACAGGCAAGCTCAAAATCATCTATTTCAGTTCTGGAAACACTAAGTCCCCTGGACAGGTCAAATGTGATTGACATTGAGTGACGACTACTGATACTTCTTAGCCTGGAAGATCTCCGACTCATTAAACGGTGAAGTGACGCTCTCTGACTCGGTTGCCTACCATAATATTCCATACTTAAACTAGCTTTGTCTTGTTCGTCAACTACCTCTGCATCCTTGTGTGCTTCTTGCAAGCGGATGAGCTGAGAATATGCTCCTTCAGGATCTTCTAATAGTTCAGAATGTGTACCTGATTATATACATAAGTAAGTATTCAATTACATATGTTTGAAAATTGCTTTCTACAAGAAAAACATAAAAGTAGGACGGTATGACAGCATAATGTGACTACCTTTTTCAATCATCTTTCCTTTGTGAATGACAGCAATAATGTTAGCATTTCTAACTGTGGTCAAACGATGTGCAACGATGACAGTTGTTCTATTGATCATAATCCTGTCAAGAGCTTCTTGAACAATTCTCTCTGATTCTGCATCCAGTGCACTTGTTGCCTCGTCTAAAAGTAATATTCTTGGATCTTTTATAATTGCTCTGGCTATAGCTATTCTTTGTTTTTGTCCTCCAGAGAGCTGAGCCCCATGCTCACCAACCATAGAATCTAAGCCCTGTAAATATCAAGATTTTAACATTTAACAGTACAATTTAGAAGGTGTAAATGCAGAAAAATTCACAAGATCCCATGCTACAAGCTAATTAATTGTCAGCATTAGATGAACTTTGTTAGCACCTGGGGAAGTTTATCAATAAACTTAGCCGCATTTGCTAGTTCAGCGGCTGCTCGAATTTCTTCGTTAGTTGCACCGTCTTTTCCATAGGCAATATTATCTTTGATGCTACCCATGAAGAGTACAGGTTCTTGACTAACGAGACCAATTTTCGATCTCAACCACTTGAGCTGGAATTCTTTAATATTGATTCCATCAATTAGAACTTCACCATCACTTGGATCATAAAATCTTTCAATCAAGCTAATCACAGTTGACTTGCCGCTACCACTCTGCCCAACTAATGCCGCGGTTGTGCCGTAAGGGATAGATAAAGAGAAACCTCGGAATATTTCCTCAGTGGGTCTGGCTGGATAGCTAAAATAAACATCTTTCAGTTCTATATTTCCTCGAATGTCACCAAATATCATTCCCGTATCATCAAACGAATCTATCTCCGGTTTTCTGTCTATAATTTCAAACATCTTGAATGCCGCAGCTCGTCCCGCTGCAAATGCGGCAATGCATGGGGATGCTTGTCCTAGAGACCTGAAATATATACATATATATAATTAACCAGAGTTATATACCAACTGCCCAAAATGTTGGGATTAATAATTTTGTATGTGCATAAATATATCAAACAACACTCACATAGAACCCATTAATACTGCGACAATTGCAGTAAAGACGTCACCTCCGTTGTAATCCTTTTCCAGGATTATCTTTCCACCATACCAAACAGCTAAAGCGTAACTGCAGAACATCATAAACATTACGGATCCAAGACCTAGTCCGGTGGCCAGCCCTTCATGCACACCTGATTTGTATGCCTTTTCCAGGGAATTGCTATAGTCAGACACGGCTTGCTTCTCCCCGGTATAGGAGGCAACCTGGATATATTAATTGTATACGTTGTTGCCTTTGCTCAAAAAGAAACTGGCTATATATATATATATATATATATATATATACACCCAAACCTCGAGGTAAGATTGAATACGAACCATTCTAATTGCGCCAATTGTTTGTTCAACCACGACTGCTGCACTAGCATACGCATTTTGAGCACGGGACGCCATCTTGGCTACCATATGTGACATAACTCCACCAGATATCATGAGTGGAGGAATACATGATAGCATGACAAGTGTAAGGAGCCACTGTTTACTGAAGGCAATGACAAAGCCTCCAAAAAATGTCGACATTAATTGTATAAACTTCCCTACCTGCAGTACCGTTAATGGTGTAATTATCATGGTGATCAGTATAATATATATATATATATATATATATATATATATATATATATGTAATTATACAGATATATATTATTTATTAATACCTTTTCCCCCATGGCTTCTTGAATAAGAACCGTGTCGCCGGACATTCTTCCAATAACTTCCCCAGTATGTACTTCTTTATCAAAGAAAGCAATGTCCTGCTGCAAAATAGTTTTTAGATAAAGAGTTCTAATTCGTGCAGCCTGTCTGTCTCCAGTGATCATCCAACATGCCACCTCTACAAATTCAAAGTTCATGATTTTTAATTAATTAGATTAGACAAGAAATTTATTTTGAAATACATGTTTAATTTGTTGCAGGTGAGAAGTAATTACGGAGGAATGCAGCAACACCGCACCCCAAAGCCACATACACTAGCTTCAGCGATACCTATATATACAAAAATTATTCCATAAGAATTATTAATTAGTCCAAAAGAATTACATGTACTTAGCTTCTATATATTTCATCATGAAACAAACAAATGAAAACAACAAAAAATGAATTGCATATATATGTGTGTACCTTGCTAACAACCGGAAGTATTTTACCAGATTGGTTGCCACCGAATGCATCGGCCAATTCGCCAAAGAGCAATGCCATAAGGGCCGGGTTTAGTCCATGCCCGATGGCTGCAATAGTGCCAACTACTATCAGTAATTTATCCCAAGCATCAGAAAAGCTGAAAAGCTTGTAAAATGAAACGGTCCCATGCCCTCCTGAACTGCTCTCATCATCAAGATTTTGGCCGCTCGATGCCAAAGCCTCTTCCTCTGCTGCCATTCGATCGTGTAACTACGTACAGCAAGTTATTAATGACAATCTGTGTGTTTCGATATACGATCAAGAAATAAATAGAATCATGTAAAGTAGCTGGTGCAGATTTAACGATGGAGAAGAGATGAACTCAGAAGTAGCTAGCCTGATGTAAGATTTAGGAACGGGAAGCCATATATATATTTGGTATATAATTTTGTAAGTAAGTTGGTTGAGTGTTTCAACTTTCAAACAAAAAAGTAGGTTGAGTTGGGTTACGTTGGTTCGGTCCAATTAAGATCACCATCATAATTATTGCTTACATTTCAACGGTCTAAGGATTCGCAAAATTCATGTTTTGTGTACGCAATATAATATTGTGTCCACCAACTCAAACCAGATAAAAAAAAATTAGTATTTACCTAACGCGATTATTGACATAGTAACCATTTCGAGTGACATGCCGCGTTCTTTAAGTATAATATTTGAAGACCATTTCGTGATCCTCGACAATAAATATTTTTTTTCCCCTAAACCACGCTAACAATGAAATTTAATTCTGACATTTTCTGTCTGAATTAAGATATATAATGTGCTGTAAATAATTTCTATTCTTATTCATCTAGCTGGTTGACCTTTTCTTTATACTATTTATCTTAGCTTGAATCCAAGTTTTAAATATTTAATTAACAGAAAAATGTGCATGGCCGGAGCATTAACAAAAAAATGTCAAACTTATGGTGTTGTTCAATCAATGAATTCAAGAACTGAGGTGATAATGGGTAGCTGAGCTCCATACATATGATTGATCAATTTTGTATTCACATACATATGTATATATATTAACCATCTAATGATGCTAGGTAATTATAGGATATATGGGTATAATGTATTATCACTTGGTTACCTACCCGCAGAAAAGGTAGAAAATGTAGGTGTGAAACTAGGATCAATCATTTACCAGAATATTACAGGCAAATATAATATAATGGCAATATGTTGAGTCAAACTTCATATAAATATAGGAAAAGGACAACTAATTCAACACCATTGGTGGGACATTCAAATAAAAAAATCCAACTTATTTGTACCCAGCTGTTGGCATGCACTTATTCACAAAACTTAGTCAAAGCAACAATAAAATTCAACATTGCATCATTTATGATTTTGATAAGTTTTTTTTTCCTAAGGAGGGTGGAAGTAGAACATGTCAACATGTTTCGACTACTTCAATCTCACCTAACTTTTAATATATATATATATATATATATATATGTGTGTGTGTGTGTGTGTGTGTGTGTGTGTGTGTGTGAGTATGTATGTATGAATAACAACTAAAAAAACTATATGTATCTATATTTATGTGTGTATATATATGTATGAATAAAAACTACAAAAACTAAATTTTTTTAAGATTTTTCATTTAAAATATCGAAATTATTTTTTATGTTCATCTTATTTTCTCAATTTTATTTTAATTTTACTGTGGAATGGTACAACGACAGTAACTAAAAGAAAGCGTGTGTATGTATGTCATTACCATTGAGTTTAGTTATTTATTGGTTGTCATTGTCAATTCCCACAATGTCTTTGTGAACCTCGATCGGAGCGTCCAACGACATTCAATCAAATTTCTTATAGCTATTTGAATAATCACGTCCAAGTTCAGTATGATTTTATCCAACCCGCATCCAAACGATACTCGAGGCTGCTCGTATGTGTGTATATATATAAACTATTCATTTATTTAGACTAGTATTTCATGCATGTATATATATCAGTGATCTTCATTCAATTTAGGGAAGAATCGTCCTTAATTACATAACAATTAAAAACTTATTATCGATATAATTTAACGATATGCCTATCAAAGCACCGAAACTTCAATACACCACTCTAATCCTCGAGTCGTGCAACAACTATATATGTTGTTTAGGCTATTAAATTCTAGTCGAGTTCATTTCTCCAAAATTAAGAAAATAGTTTATAAAAGAAAACCAAATGATTATCAAGGAAAAGAGTGCATGGATATGTAGATCATGACAAGTTCTAAAAAATTTGATATTATAGCTTAAATATGTTTCTACTTAATTTTACAGTCAAATTCTTAATGATTTAGCACGATAAATTCTGAGGTTTATGTGGATTTTCCCCAACAGGTGCTATTAGAGACACTCATTTTTAAATCATTGAGATTTTTTGTTTAAAGTTTTAGGTATTATTTAATTTGGTTCTAGATCTGGAAAAGAAAATCTTGTTTGCAAATTTTTTATGTGGCTTCAGATCTAGAAAACATTTTGGTTGAAAACAAATCTATTAAAGTTTCTGGTTTGGTAAAGATAATTTTGTTAGACATCGATTTTTCGTTCAGTTTTTGTTCAACAAAAAAAATTTAGAGGAAAATCGAAAATTTGGGTAAAAACAAATTTCACCAAAAATCGACCTAAGACAGTCCAGGACAGTCACAGGCACGCAGTTTCGGAGTATCCCAATGCCCATGATGTTCTAGACAGCAGCAGCCGCGTTGGGACGCAATATCAGGGTGTCCCTACGCATGAACAGATAAAAAAAAATTTTGGTTCAGGTTTATTTGGTTCGAGCTTAAATATTCAATTATTCAAATAATGATAAGGTTATATGTATTTTAAAATAAATAGATTGAAATAAAATGTCACCAAAGTAGTCTCTTTTATGGAAATTACTTTTATTTTGAAATACAAAAGGATTTTGGTATATATGATCTATATTGATAGTGATCGGCCCAATAGAATGTTAATATTTAATATATTTATATATGCATTTGTAGTGGTAAACATGTGATAGTTGTACGACTTTCATTTGAATAATAAATCGGCACAAAGGAAAGTTGTTATTTGACATGATAGTTATTATCAGTGTTTGACTGATGCGTCGGGATATAACTTATAAGCTAATCTTTTGTCCAAAGATAAAACATTAATGGAGTGTTCGATATCCTGCTTATAAGGTTTATATTATTTGAATTTATTGATTATTTTATTTGGATATTTGGTTGAACATATATATTTGGTTTTTATTCTCTATTCAGATTTGACTCACGCAAATATTCACTTCAACATTAATTCTATTCTCATGCTAAATGACTCCAATTTTAAATCGTGGCAAGAAAATTTATTTATAGTTATCAGAATCATGGATTTGGACCTTACGATTATGGTCGACTCTCCTCCCACCAATACAGATAAGAATACATCTAATGAAAATAGGGAGTTTGAAAATGGGAAAGATCGAATCGCATGTGTATGATGATTATGAAGAGAGTCATTCCAGAAACATTCAGTGACAAAATGTCTAGTGACATTGCTACAGCTAAGGCTTTCTTTCAGGACCTTGAAAAGAGATTTGCGAAAAGTTAAAAGTATGAAGTCGGTACACTTTTGGCAAGCCTCGTTTCAATGAGGCACAATGGTAAAGGCAACATAAGAGAGTAAATTATGGAACTGTCTAATATTGCTTTAAGTTTGAAAGCACTAAAGATTGATGTAAAGTACCGTATTTTGAACTACTTGAAATTTGCGGAAAAATAAAAATTTTCTTAAATATAAAATAAACTTTCAAATTGTGATCATAAATAAACTGTCCAACCAAAAGTATTTGCAATAAGATAGATCACATATAAAGTTTGCTAGAGAAAAATACTTGTTTAAACATCATAAACCAAAACATAAAATCAGAGTAGTTGAAGCATTGCATAAAAACTTAAAAACATGGGCGGCCCTCGGGTTTATCCTCCCGCTCAGTCCAATTCAACTCACTGGTCCTCACCTCTCGTCTCCTCAAATTCATCCTCACCTGCATCGATCAAGTCTAGTGAGTCTAAAGACTCAACATGCATAAACTGGAAATAACAAGTAATACGTAATAAAACCACATGCACCTTTAAAATAAAACGTACATACTTGAAACTTGAACGTAATAGCATAAACGTACTTGAAACATGAACGTAATAGCATAAACGTAGACGTGCCATCATCATAAGAATTTTCTTAAACATACTTGCATCATGCATACTTGAGCATACATAATATCATTTTGCGTAGTGATATGTTTCAAAGCAAGTGACCCATACATAAATACGCCTGATCATACTAAACCACAGTACTGGACTGGCAGGGAAAGTCCACTACCACATACAAGAGATCCCCGTTCATAATTTAACGGGTGGATTGGTCCCTGGTCATACTTTACCGCTTTTCAATCCTGATCTAAATCCAGTCATATTTTACCGGGGTGGAGAGGTCCTCGGCCACATTCACCGACTTCCAAACCCATTATTAATTTGGTCACAAGACATTTAACATACCTCAAAAACATAAATTATTTTCTTTTGCACGTCGAACATACTTACTTGGCGTTGAGGGATTCGTTGGATCTCGCTTGGGGCCACTGGTGCACATACTAACATGAATTCAAATCCTTATTGATGGGATCGATAAGGGGGTAATCGTTGAGCTACAATAGCTCGGTTCTTGAAATATTGAACACGGATGAATTAAATCGAGTTTGGTTAAAAACCAAGCGGAAGATACTCGAAATAATCCTTCGTAGAAACCGATTAAATATTTTGTAAACCATTTAAAATATATGCAAGTTGAATGAGTAAAAATATTCAGTTGAAGCATTTTATCAAACACTTGGTATACAATATTTTGATATTTGAAGAACACATAAAATGCTTCAACAATGCATTTTTAAAAACAGTGAAAATGATAAGCAAATGCAATAAACAAATAGACACGAATTTGTTTATGGATGTTCGGAGATTTCAAACACTCCTACGTCACCCCATCTTCCCCTTGGGAAGGATCTACTAGAAGACTTTGATTTATACAACTACTTGCACAAACCCATTCCAGAAGGGCAGCACCCAACTAGAACTCCTAGCACTCAAAATTGTAGGCAACACCTCACAATCAGCATATTGTTTAATGTCTCATATGCAAAGACTACATACACAAGTTTATTGTCTTTGTGCAAGACTCACTCAACTAATCTTTGAAGTTCAACTCTCTTGTATATGTGTGAGTGATTGTGTGTGAAGAATTTATCATTTACAGTGTATATCTCAAATGTATCCTCACACAAGGGCTTGTGCTCTCAACTAGCTGATATCTTCATGCTAATTGCCCATGCTTTGAATCCACTTCAAAATCTGTTGTTTGATCTTCAATATGTTGTATTTATAGGCTCCAACACTGATATATACGTTAGACACAGGAATATGACCGTTGGAAAGTTTCTGTACTGTTTCTGGAATTGCAACGGTCAAATTCGTCTTGCTGGACATTTTCTCGACTGCTCAACTCTGGTCAACTGGTCAATCAGTTCAACTGGTTCAGTTGGTCTGGTTCAGTTCAACTGGTTCAGTTGGACTGGTTCAACTGGTCTTCAGCTGGTCTGGTTCAGTTTCAGCTGGTTCAGTTCAGCTGGTCTGGTTCAAAAGGTCTTTAGCTAGTCTGGTTCAATTTCAGTTGGTCAGCACCTGGTTCAGTTCAGTTGGTTGGTCAGCTGGTCAGCAGTTGGTTCAGTTTCAGCTGGTGTGCTGAAATAGCTGATTTCAGCTTGTGCAGAACCAGTAACTTCATCGTCATTTATCAGCATCTTAAGCTTTGATTCAGACTTTGACTTCTGAAGATGATTTGTAGATCATCGTCTTATGTTTCCAACGCATACTGAATCGCTTCATTTCGATAACGGAGCTGAGAGATATGACCAAAATACCGCAGCTGCTCAAACTCAACTGATTGCTTGTTTTCGTGTGATCGGTTCGGTAATTGAGCGATCAGTTAGATCATGATAACATCCGATTTTGCCCAACTGACGTGATATACGATTTGTTCCAAATTGAGTTTTCTAATCAGTCCAGTTAGCGGATTGTCATTTGGATAATCCAGTTGAGAGATATCATCAAAATACCGAAGCTCGCCAGAAATTCAGTTTGTGCAAAATTCAGTTTCAGCTTGCTTCTTGTGTTTGCAACTTCACACTTGAGTAAATATGTTAGAAACACAATAACAAGTTTTGTTAACATCAAAATCAAGATTGCGAACTTGAAAAGTTCCAACACTTATCTTGCATAACTTAAACGTATAGTCATGCTCACACCCAAAAATGACAAAACATTCTAAATCTCTCGGGACTTGACCTCGTTTAATCATTGTACTAAATCATAACATCAAACCCCAAAACAATCCCAAAAAAAATAAAAATAAAAATAAATTTTTTTTAAAAAAAAAATTTTAAAGGGACACGGACCCCGTGTAAGGGTCCGGGTAGATACTGGAAAATCGCATTTTGAAGGAAAAATGGACACGGACTCCGTGCCGGAAACCGGGAAAGGGTCCGAGTACCCTCTGGACGTACAAACTCGCGAAAATTCATTAACTTATTAATTCATTCTTCCAATCCAAACCTAGGGACAATGAACTAACACCTCGAGACTCATCCTAGGATTCTATTACATTGATTCAAACCCGTACAAACACCCCAAATGTCCCCAAGCATCGACAAGCACTTCAATACAACAATCACCCGTAATTCGACATCATTTAGCTTCCTACGACTTCTATTACATCCCAAGCCATTATCGACCCAAACGAACCATCAAATAACACCTAAATACATCCCATAACATATCTAAATGCAATAGCACAAGCCAGGCGGTGTCCAACGAAGATTGCAACAATAAAACTTCAAGAACACATCAAGAACGCATTTTCAGAAAACGCAGTTTGAGCAGTCCCACGAAAACGATTATAACTCACTCATTTCTTATCCAAATATTTCGAATTTACTGTCAAATCAAAGGTATCAAAAATTTCTACGTTTTATGAGTTGAAAGTTTTCCAGAAAATTGACCGAAAAATCGCAATAAATAAAATGACAGCAAATTCGTGTTTTGAGATCCAAAAACAGTTTCAAAAGTGATCGAACCATATTTGCTCAAACTTCTTCATAACATACACATGTTTTTCATACAATAAACATAAAAATCATTACTATGAAAAGATCAATGCAAGAAAGAAAGAATATACATGCCTTTTGATAATTAACGTTACCGAAACGACGACACCGACGCGGGAAGGATGCGAGAGACGATCCGGGACGAACGTGGTGCTATTTTTTTTTCAATAAACCAACGTGAAATCTCAGAATCTGTAGGGGAAGGGTGATATGGAGACTGCTGAAAATGAGAACTCAAGAACCCTACTCTCCTTCAAAGGTGAACTTGTAAGTGTGTGAAAAAGTGTGTGTGCGTGTGTTTTAATAAATTAGGGGGTAGAATTTGTTTAATTAATAATTATCAACTAATTAAAATTCTAACCCACTATTACTATACTAATAACCCCATATAAAAATTAAATTACAAAATTAAAAATGTTAATAAAAATGTTAATTCCCACCAATTAAACAAAGTCCTCTAATTTAAAATAAAATGCGCTATTGCTAAAATTTAATAGTTTTAAAATCTTAAAATCATATAATAATTAAATTAGGCTTTAAAAATGCTAAAACTTAATAAATCATTTAAAATGCACAGTTCTTAACTTAAAATAAAATACCACATTTTAAAAGTGCCAACAATCGTTGCCGATCTCTTTTCCTCAATCTCGCATCGAATAATCATTTGAAACATGAAACTCGAGAAAACATGTAACGTACATCACATAAGCATAATTAATTTAAAATAATGCATTTGAATAAATCATGCATCGCGAAGAAATCAATTTAAACTTAAATAAATTATTTAACAATTAAATAAATGCATGAGTTTTACGTGTACCGATTTTGGGCTCTACAGTTCCTCTCTCACTTATATAAATTTCGTCCTCGAAATTAAATCTTACCAAACAGTTCTGGGTAGTGGTTCCTCATATCTGCCTCTGTGAGAACCCTAATTTCGTATTCATAATTTTGCGGATTATTAAAAATTTTCACTTTAAATAAATAAACTTGCGACGTATAAAAACTTTCGTAAAATAACCCAACGGTTTAACATAAACATAGCAGCGGAAACTGAATAATATTTTAAACAATAACTTAAAATATATAAAAGTTATAACAAGAGTTTGAACATAAAATTGAATAACTAAACGTGAGGTCTTCGAGTTCGTACTACCGCCGATCCGAGTTAACTCACTGGTACCCGCCCTCAGCCTCTGCATCGTCAGTACCTACAACAATCAAGTCTATTGAGTCCAAAGACTCAGCATGCATATATCGTGAATAACAAGTAAAATATATCATAAAATTTCATGCCATGTAAAGATATATATCGTAAAGCGTAACGTGAAAATCGTGCTATGAATAATTATAAATACGTGCATAACTGATAATCGTACGTAAAAGGTTTGCTCGATACAGCCCTTTCATAAAATAGCATATCATAATTTTCTGTTGAGATAATGTTCTACGCAAGTGGCCCATAACGTAACATAACATAACATGAATCGTCTGATCAGACTAAACCACAGTATACTGGGCGATAGTGATCATCACAGCCCTTGGACTGGATATCCGTACCCATACATAATCGTAAACCGGTCGTAAGTCACCAGGTGATCGCCGGTGCCATGAGGTTGCACGGACAATGAGCGGCTCCTGGCAGGCTTCTAGGTGGAGGGAACATGAATGAACCGATCCCACACCGGAATGAGAGGGATTCCGAGTCTGTTCAATGTAATGGACTGTGCAGTTGAAGAGGGCTTAAAAGATTTGATTTGTACTACTCATATCACCAAGGTGCATCTTCTTTTCGGTAGCTCATCACATAAAGACTCCAAAGTTAAGTGTGCTTGACTTGGGGAAATTTTGGGATGAGTGACCTCCTGGGAAGTTTTCTAGGGTGTGTGTGAGTGAGGACATAAGCACGCTGGAAAGACTCATCTTGGTACAGTGAGGACAGTCGTCAAATCTGGGGCGTTACAGCCTCGATCTCCCAAGTGGACTCCTCTACTGATTGATTCAGCCACCGGACTTTAACCAACTTGGTCACCTTGTTTCGAAGTCTCCGCTCTTGTCTGTCTAGGATTTGGACGGGTCTTTCCTCATATGACAGATCTGGAGCCAACTGTAACGGTTCACAACTCAAAACATGTGAAGAATTTGCTAGGTACTTCCTCAGCATCGAGACATGGAACACATTGTGTACCCCGGCTAGATTCGGCGAGAGAGCAACAAGATAAGCTAGTGTCCCAACTCTGTCAAGAATTTCAAATGGTCCAATAAACCTCGGACTAAGTTTGCATCTCTTCCCAAATCTCTTAACACCCTTCATGGGTGCTATCTTCAAAAAAACGTGATCACCTACGGCAAACTCTATATCCCTTCTCCTCTTGTCAGCATAACTCTTTTGACGACTCTGGACGGTCTTCATCCTGTCTCAGATCTTGACTAATACGTTTACAGTCTGCTAAACAATCTCTGGACCAAGCTCTGACCTCTCACCGAATTCATCCCAATGAATCGGCGACTTGCACTCCTCCCATATAATGCCTCGTAGGGAGCCATACCAATAGATGATTGAAAACTGTTGTTATATGTAAACTCCACAAGAGGTAGCTTCGATTACCAATTCCCATGGAAATCAATTATACAGGCTTTCAACAAATCCTCCAACATCTGAATTACTCGCTCCGACTGACCATCTGTCTGAGGGTGGAAAGCTGTACTGAATAGCAACTTCGTCCCCATGGCTGCATGTAAACTCTTCCAAAAGGACGATGTAAATCTCGGGTCCCTGTCGGACACAATAGAAATTGGGATCCCGTGCAATCGAACTATCTCCCTGATATAGAGCTCCGCATACTGCGTCATGGAGAAAGTTATCTTCACTGGCAAGAAGTGTGCCGACTTAGTAAGTCGATCCACTATAACCCAAATGGCATTGGATCCTCTGACTGACCTCGGCAAACCAACAACGAAGTCCGTGATGATATTCTCCCACTTCAGATCAGGGATAAGGAGTGGCTTAAGCATCCCTGCTGGCCTCTGATGCTCTGCCTTCACATGTTGACAAGTGAGGCATTCAGACACAAATCGGCGGATGTCCTGCTTCATACCTGGCCACCAATACAGGATCTGCAAATCCTTGTACATCTTGGTACCTTCTGGGTGAATGGAGTACGGAGATGCATGTGCCTCTGACAGAATATCATCTCTGATCGAATTAACACTAGGCACCCACATCCTTCCTCTGTACCTCACAATACCATCGGACACTGTGTAGAGTACACTGCACTTGGCTTCATCCTTCAGTCTCCATTTCTGCAACTGCTCATCTGAAGACTGACCTGCACGGATTCGGTCAAGCAACGAAGACTGAAATGTCATATTAGACAGCTTAGGAGCTCTGCCCTTAGGATAAACCTCTAACCCAAATCTCTGAATCTCTGACTGAAGAGGTCTCTGTACTGACAATTGTGCTACTACTGCAACTTTACAGCTCAAGGCATCTGCCACAACATTAGCTCTCCCCGGATGGTAGCTAATTTCACAATCTTAGTCTTTTACCAACTCCAACCACCGTCTTTGTCTCATGTTCAAATCTTTCTGCGTGAGGAAATATTTGAGACTCTTGTGATCGGGAAATATTTGGCATTTCTCACCATACAGATAGTGTCTCCATAACTTAAACGCAAAGACAACTGCAGCTAACTCAAGATCATGAGTCGGGTATTTCTTCTCATGCACTTTCAACTGCCTCGAAGCATAAGCTATAACCCGACTATGCTGCATCAACACTGCGCCTAACCCGAGCATAGATGCATCTGTGTACAACACGAAATTGCCTTGAACTGCTAGCATGGTTAACACTGGCGCTGTAATAAGAGCTTGCTTCAAAGTGTCAAAGCTTTTCTGGCACTCGTCACTCCAAATGAATTTAGCATTCTTCTTAGTCAATGAAATGAGTGGTACTGCTATTGAAGAAAATCCCTGAATAAATTTCCTGTAGTAGCCTGCTAGGCCTAGGAAACTACGGATTTCTGAAGCATTCTTCAGTTCAACCCATTTCTTAACTGCTGCTACCTTAGCTCGATCCACCTCAATACCACTGTTAGATATTATATGACCCAAAAATGCTACATTCTCCAACCAAAATTCACACTTACTGAATTTTGAAAACAACTTGTGTCTCTGCAAAACCTGCAACACTGTACTCAAATTATGAACATGCTCCTCATGGCTCTTCGAGTAAATGATAATGTCGTCAATGAAAACTATGACGAACTGGTCTAGGTAGGGCTGAAATACTCGATTCATGCGGTCCATGAAAATCGCTGGAGAATTTGTCAGTCCAAACGACATCACTAAGAACTCGTAATGCCTATACCTGGTTCTGAAGGCTGTCTTATGAACATCTGCATCTTTCACCTTCAGTTGGTGATATCTCGATCGAAGATCTATCTTAGAGTACACTGTGGCTCCCTGCAATTGATCGAACAAGTCCTCGATCTTTGGAAGTGGGTATTTATTCTTGATCGTTACCTTGTTCAGTTCTCGGTAATCGATACACAGCCTCATGCTCCCATTTTTCTTCTTTACGAAGAGCACTGGTGCGCCCCATGGTGAGAAACTAGAGAGGATAAATTCTTTATCTAGGAGCTCCTGAATCTGTTGTTTGAGTTCTAACTTTTCAGCTGGAGCTAACCGGTACGGTGCCTGGCATAAGATCAATGGCGAACTCCACCTCTCTCTCTGGTGGAAGGCCTGTGACGTCATCTAGAAAGACGTCAGGAAAATCTCTGACTACTGGTACATCAGATAATGACGGAGTGGCTACGTCAGGTGCAGACACAATACTGGCCAAGAAAGCCTGACAACCCTTGTGCATAATCTCCGCGCTTGCATGTAAGAGATCATGCGAGGTAAACTCTTCCATCTAGCTGGCTCAAAGACAAACTGCTTCATGCCCAAAGGTCTTACCAATACTGACCTTTTCTGAAAGTCAATGAGAACTCTGTTCTTCGTCAGCCAGTCCATTCCCAAGATGATATCAAATTCTGGCATCGGCAACACGATTAGATCGGCATACACTAGGTGGCCTTGCAGCTCGAGATCGATGTCTCTGACCACGCTAGTAGCTGATAGTTCTTCCCCTGATGGGACTGTCACTGAGTAACTCACGTCGATCCCAAGAGACTTGATGTCCAAATGGCTAGCGAACGTATCCGAGATAAAAGAGTGAGTGGCCTCTGAATCTATTAAGGCCTTCGTGGCTACTCTCTTTATGAAAATATTTCCTGAGAGATGTTAGCACAACACACAACTTATATTCCCAAAATTTTAATCTTAACCTCAATCACAGTAGAAATCTTTACACCCAGTCACTAGAATTACTAACTAGCACACTAATAATCCCAAAATCAAATTCAAAACATGCATAGCAAGAATAATGCGGTGCTGAATTAAATTTGTTACCAGTCAGCAGAGTCGTGTCTGGGTTCGCCTCCTCTTCCTGCATGGCGAACACTCTACCCTGGGTCGGATGCCTCCACTGTGGGCAGTCCTTCAACATATGATCGCTGGCTCCGAACTTGAAGCACTTGCCCGATCCATATAAACACTGTCTCGGATGCTGGCGATTGCACTTCGGGCCTCTGAGGAGCCTTCTGTTGAGGAATAGGACCCTTGCCTTTCGGCGGTCCTTGAAATGGCCTCTTCCCCTGCTGTCCCTGGAAAGGCCTCTTAAACTGGGTTCTCTGCTGCTGCTGCTGAGGTGCCTGATAGGGTCTCTTTCACTGCATATCACTCTCGATATCCCTTTGGTCATGCTCTGCCGCCAAGGCTCTAGATACGGCAACGGCATAAGTAGTAGGACCAGCAACCCTGACATTATAGCACAAGATCGACCACAAACCATCCATGAAATACCTCAGCTTCCCCTGGGCATCATTAGCTATCAGGGGCACAATGTGACACCCCCTTCCGAACTTCCTGACGAAGTTTGCCGCGCTGTTGTCTCCCTGTCGCAGCGTCATGAACTCCCTAATCAATCTCGAGCGTACTTCCTCAGTGAAGTATTTGGAGTAAAAGACCTCCTTGAAATCGTTTCAAGTCAAAGTCTGCAAATTAACCGACACAGATGAACTTTCTCACCATAGCTTGACGTCCCTTGTCAAAAAAAGGTGGGACACCTAACTCTGTCTGCATCCTACAGCTCCATGAAAGCGAAAATCACCTCAATAGACTTAATCCATCCTTCAGCTATCATCGGGTCAGTAGTCCCCGAGAAATCCTTAGGATCCATCCTCCTAAACCTTTCGTACATAGCCTCTAGTCTGGGCCTCGCCCCTGTATCCATTGCAGCCTGATTCTCCGCAAATTGTGCGAAGAACTGAGTCATTCCTGCAAGCATCTGTGCCTGCATATCTGGCGGTGGAGGAGGAGGAGCGTCTCTCCCCTCCTTTCGAGCCTCTCTGTCCTCATTCCTTTCTTCCCGGTTAATCATGCGTCTAGGAGGCATACTGATCCAACAATTTACCCAACACGTAAACCCAATGTGCATGAATATAATATTAATAGCATAAGATGCACGTAATTTGAACTTGAAACATGGACATGCTGAAATCATGACTTAATGCTTAATACATGGAATAATTCAAAACCTTAAAACTTACAGACTTGAGGTGTGGCTTCATGAGCTTCTCGCAATTGGCAGTAGACATAACCTTTTACAAGAACACCGCTCTGATACTAATTGTAACGTACCGTATTTTGAACTACATGAAATTTGCAGAAAAATAAAAATTTTCTTAAATATAAAATAAACTTTCAAATTGTGATCATAAATAAACTGTCCAACCAAAAGTATTTGCAATAAGATAGATCACATATAAAGTTTTCTAGAGAAAAATACTTGTTTAAACATCATAAACCAAAATATAAAATTAGAGTAGTTGAAGCATTGCATAAAAAATTAAAAACATGGGCGGTCCTCGGGTTTATCCTCCCGTTCAGTCCAAGCCAGCTCACTGGTCCTCACCTCTCGTCTCCTCAAATTCATCCTCACCTGCATCGATCAAGTCTAGTGAGTCTAAAGACTCAACATGCATAAACTAGAAATAACAAGTAATACATAATAAACCCACATGCACCTTTAAAATAAGACGTACATACTTGAAACTTGAACGTAATAGCATAAACGTACTTGAAACATGAACATAGTAGCATAAACGTAGACGTGCCATCATCATAAGAATTTTATTAAACATACTTGCATCATGCATACTTGAGCATACATAACATCATTCTGCGTAAAGATATGTTTTAAAGCAAGTGACCCACACATAAATATGTCTGATCAGACTAAACCACAGTACTAGGCTGGCAGGAAAAGTCCACTACCACATACATAATTTAACGGGTGGATTGGTCTCTGATCATACTTTACCGCTTTCCAATCCTGATCTAAACTCGGTCATACTTTACCGGGGTATAGAGGTCATCGACCACGTTCACTGACTTCCAAACCCATTCATAATTTGGTCACAAGAAATTTAGCATACCTCAAAAACTTAAAATATTTTCTTTTGCACGTCGAACATACTTACTTGGCGTTGAGGGATTCGTTAAATCCCGCATGGGGCCACTGCTGCCCATACTAACATGAATTCGAATCCTTATCTTGCATAACTTAGACGTATAGTCATGCTCACACCCAAAAATGACAAAACATTCTAAATCTCTCGGGACTTGACTCATTTAATCATTGTAACTAAATCATAACATAAAACCCCGAAACAATCCAAAAAAAAATTAAAAAAATTTTTTTAAAGGGACACGGACTTCGTGTCGGGGTCCGTGTAGATACTGAAAAATCACATTTTGAAGGAAAAATGGACACGAACTCCGTGCTGGGGTCCAGGAAAGGGTTCGGATACACTCTGGATTTGCAAACTCGCGAAAATTCATTAACTTATTGATTCATTCTTCCAATCCAAACCTAGGGACCATGAACTAACACCTCGAGACTCATCCTAGGATGCTATTACATTGATTCAAACCCGTACAAACACACCAAAGGTCCCCAAGCATCGACAAGAACTTCAATACAACAATAACCCGTAATTCGACATCATTTAGCTTCCTACGACTTCTATTACATCCCAAGCCATTCTCGACCCAAAAGAACCACCAAATAACAACTAAATACATCCCATAACATATATAAATGCAGTAGCACAAGCCAGGCGGTTCCCAATGAAGCTTGCAACAATAAAACTTCAAGAACACATTAAGAACGCATTTTCAGAAAACGCAGTTTGAGCAGTCCCACGAAAACGATCATCATTTTTATCCAAATATTTCGTATTTACTGTCAAATCGAAGATATCGAAAAGTTCTACGTTTTATATGTTGAAAGTTTTTTCAGAAAACCGATCGAAAAATCGCAGTAATTAAAATGACAGCAAATTCGTGTTTTGAGATACAAAAACAGTTTCAAAAGTGATCCAACCATATTTGTTCAAACTTCTTCATAACATACACATGTTTTTCATACAATAAACATAAAAATCATTATTATGACAAGATCAATGCAAGAACGAAAGAATATATATTCCTTTTGATAATTAACGTTATCGAAACGACGACACCGAAGCGGGAAGGATGCGAGAGACGATCCGGGACAAACGTGGCACTATTTTTTTCCAATAAACCAACGTGAAATCTCAGAATCTGTAGGGGAATGGTGATATGGAGGCTGCTGAAAATGAGAACTCAATAACCTTACTCTCCTTCAAAGGTAAATGTGTGAGTGTGTGTGAAAAAGTGTGTGTGAAAAAGTGTGTGTGAGTGTATTTAATAAATTAGGGGGTAGAATTTGTTTAATTAATAATTATCAACTAATTAAAATTCTAACCCACTATTCCTATATTAATAACCTCATATAAAAATTAAATTACAAAATTAAAAATGCTAATAAAAATGTTAATTCCCACCAATAAAACAAAGTCATCTAATTTAAAATAAAATGCATCATTGCTAAACTTTAAAAGTTTTAAAATATTAAAATCATCTAATAATTAAATTAGGCTTTAAAAATGCTAAAACTTAATAAATCATTTAAAATGCCTCATTCTTAACTTAAAATAAAATACCACATTTTAAAAGTGCCAACAATCATCACCAGTCTCTTTTCCTCAATCCCGCATCGAATAATCGTCTGAAACATGAAACGTTAAGAAAACATGTAACGTGCATCACATAAGCATAATTAATTTAAAATAATGCATTTGAATAAATCATGCATCGCTAAGAAATCAATTTAAACTTAAATAAATGATTTAACAATTAAATAAATGCATGGGTTTTACGTGTACTGATTTTGGGCTCTACAATTGACCTCTCTGAGGATTTATATAATCAAAAGTTTATTATAAAAATGATTGCAAATCTGCAAAATTTATGTTTAATAAAGATTTTAAACATAATGTTTCTAAGCAAATGTTTGCAAGATGGCAGGCCCATTTAGCCCCTTTTGATTTTGAAATCATTTATAAAAAAGGAAAAGATAATCATCTACCTGATTTCTTAACTCGAGAATATTTATCTTAATATCTTTATTTACAGATATGAATTCTCGAGGCAGAGGAGAGTCCTCTTATAGAGGACGAGGTGGTAGGGGAAAACCCCCTAATATTATAGCACACCATGGTAAGCAGAGACTAATAGCCCAAAACTTATCTAGTTCAATCAGTAATACTGAGCAGAATAATGAGTTATATAATGAATTTCAAGAATTCTTGAAACAAAAGCAGCGAAATAATACATATTCTCAAGCTCCAGCATCATATGCTAATATCATGAAAGAAGCTGATAATGATTCTGCTCTATATACAGAGACAAAACATCATGAATTAATTCTTCTTATAGAAGAAAAAGATACTCAATGGGAGAAAACTCCATGGACTATCATGGAAAGATACTTAACCAATACATCATATGTATATGGTTCTTACAAACAAAGAGGATTTTATGAAAATCTTTTTTTATCTACAACAAGTGTTGATATAACTCACTTTTTCAGTAATACCCAACAAAAGAAAGTTATAACTTCTCTAAGTTCATTATCAAAAAGATAATATCTATTGAAGAATGAGGTATATCTCCATTGGTTGAAAAAGAATTTTATTCTGAAAATCATAAAATGAGTTTTAAATTCAATTTTTGGGATTATATTGAAAGTTTTAACAAAACTCTACTATATGAAAATGAAAAGAAGAAACATACATGGTTTCTAAAGATTTGTGAAAATGTTTTTCATCAATCTGTTCCAAATTGATTTTTAATCTGGTGGAAGATATTCGGTCCATCTGCAAAGATTTTGCCAGAGGTTTTTATAAAACCTATGAATACTTGGTTAAATATTTTTCCAATTATTAAAAAATCATTTTCTGAACATTGGATAGATGGCAAAACTTTATGTTTATTCTTCATGAATTTGGAATACCATGGATCTGGAAATGACAACCAGAATTTGGATACACTGATGAAGGTATCCCTTGCATATGGCAAGTTAGTTCCACTAAATTTTGGGACAAATTATTGCGAGATGATCCAGAAACTGGAAAGAATTATGGTTATGACACTATTCATCAAATGGAGGAGAAAATTTCGTTATATCAGAAAGAATTTCATAATCAACAAGAAAGGGAGAAAGCCTCTATGAGTTCATTTAAAATTCTCACTTAGAAATATTTTGATATTTATTCAAAAGAAAAAATGATTGAAGTTTATATTGAAGAAATGAAGAAGGATTTTTTCAGAATATTGGATGTTTTGATTCAAAATCGGATAAATCTATGGCGTCTGAATCCAGCGAAAATCAATTCATTCATCTCATGCAGATGCAAGATGCACAAGATCCAGAAGATGATATTCCTCAATTCTCTCAAATAAATGATATTTTTTAAAATTTGAAGAATTCCATAAAGGACAATATTAAAGATGATTAAAATTGTTGGAAGTAGAATTTCACTATTCAGAGTTGGTGGAATATCACAGCATGATATATCGTGACAAAAGTGGGTGGCATATCACTGTAGACCTTTTGAATTTTTGAATTTTGTAACGATGTTACTAGTTGCTTTAATAAAGCACTGTACTGTTTATATTTTTAGTTGGAATCCGAGGTTTCATGTCCGGCTCTTCTATCTATTTATAGGTTTAATCTGTGTTCTTAGAGGACACGGTCGAGTTTGCCCCCCTCTATTCTCTCTTGTAAACAACTCTTCTTAAGTTTATCAATAAAAGTTTCAAATTCCGAACACAATTCTGTAAGTTTATTATTGTTTTATTTTCTGTTTTTATTTACTGTTTTAAATTTTTATATTTCATAAGATTAGCCTGAATGACAGGCTAAAGTATTCGTGCTAAATTATTATCTTACTATGACATGATCTATATTTATTTGTGACTTGGAATTAAAATGAGATAATAAAAGATCTATTTAAATTTTAGAATTTAATGTAATATAAGGGTTGGTTGGTTAGAACATAAGGTAAAAAGATGAACCAAGAAATGGTAAACACAAGGTTCAAGTTTATCCAGGAAATAATAAATTCATGTTGTAGCCCTTCAGCCTGCTTTGCCGAGAGATGACGTTTATGGATGATTTTTATGAATTTATGTTTCTATGGGACCTCGGTAAAATCCTCTGTTTAATTTTTTTGGTATATCTTTAATAAATCTTTTTATATTTTGTAAAAGTTCCAATAAGAACCTTATATTCATTATTATTCTGAAATTTAAATTTTTCCTTTTCTTAGCTTAGTATGAGTTGAAGATGGTATATAGGCTGGAAACCAATAACCTCCATGTTTGCGAAAGCCACTAAGAAAAAATTTGGTAAACGCCCAAGTATCAAATTCACTTTGATTCTTTCCCAGCCTCAAAAAATGAATATGATTTTATAAGTACATGTATATAAATATTAAATAAAAAACCATGAATATATCATTATATAAAATTTCATAGTTTTGTAGGAACTATTAATCATTAGAATTTTAATATTTTCGTGTGCTGATGGGAGGGATATAATTGGTAATCAGAGTGAGTGAATCACAAACAAAAAATCCTGTTGCTCACTCGGCTGTCCCAGAGTGCGATGGCTACCCAATTCAGCGCCACCTTAAACTATCTTCACTCTACTCTCCTTCCGGGCATCTCAGTAGCTCCCACTCCCATTCTCAGGCAACCATTTTGCCTTATTCAGCCCACTCTCACTCTCACTCTCTCTCTCAAGCGCCGTCATAATTCTCCTTCTATGCATCATATTATCAGAGCCCATATTGCCGCAGGTTCCTACTTTTTCTATAACTTTTAAATATTTTATTTATTTCTTTGTCACCGACTGTTTGTCCAATGGTGTTTGCTCCGCAGATGACGTCCCTGATGCCCAATTTTATAAAGTCGAGGCAATTCTAAGGTCTATTTATTTCTTTTCGTGAAGCAGTAGCCTACTTCATTGTTCTTGATAATTTTTTGAGCGTTGCTTCTGTATGTTTCTATTCCTTATCAAGATTATCTGCTTTCTACTCTTTTGATCATCATTGCACCATGATCTTTTGGTAAACTTTGGATTCAGACCTTGGAGGATCCCACAGGTGTCTTCTGTAAGAATTTTACTTAGCTTACAATGTCAGTCATTGCTTTGTTGATCGAAATTTATTTGTTTTCCTAAGTATTGCTCCTGAATTTTGAATGAAGGCACTATTGAAAATGGGTATTCGTGGTGTTACGGTTTCTGATGTTCGAGGTTTTGGAGCTCAAGGTGGCTCAACTGAGAGGCAGGCAGGTAAATTATATTGTTAGGATTTTATTGTTGTTATTGTTGCTTCCCATGTACTTGTGTTGGAGATGGATCACGTCTCAGTCCTGAATGAGGCATGCTATTCTTACATTCGATTAGAAGTGTGTGTGTATATTGAATGGTTGCACATGCCACACACCGAATATATGCTTTTACATCCTATCGCTTTTGTATTGTTTGTTACTCTAAATTTCTCAACCTTCTAATATTTTCCCATCTCTAGGCTCTGAATTTTGTGAAGATAATTTTGTTGCAAAAGTTAAGATGGAGATTGTTGTTAGCAAAGATCAGGTATCTTCAGTTGGAGAAGGTTTAATAAATTTATTTCTTTATTTCAATTTACAATTTATATAAACTTTAATCATCTGTTATTTATCTATATGAAGCTTAATTTAAATCGCTGTTAGAAGCAAAAAGATCTCATATTGAATGAAGAAACCATATCTATTGAATAAGAGAGAGAGCGGTTTACAACTCTAAAAGTGAAATCTAATTACAAAAATATGTATGGAAATAAGCTTATATAGTGTTCTATGTTCACGTGTGTTATAGACACGTCATCGTACATGTACACATAGAATACATTTATTCATTCTAATACTCCTCAAGATGTGGAGCGAATGTTGTGCGCACTCATCTTGGGTAATAAAATTCGTAACCAAGCAGGATGCAAAGGTTTGGTAAACAAATCAGCTAGTTGATTACTTGAGAAAACATGATGAATTTTGATGACTCGAGCTAGCAACTTTTCCCTAACAAGATAACAATCAAGTTCTATCTGCTACTTTCATTCATGAACACTGAATTAGAAGTAATGTGAATAACAGTCCTTTAAGAAAGATACTACGAACACCACTTAACAAGTAGCGTTTGCCATGGATCGATATTCGGCCTCAGTAGAAGATCTAGACATTATGTTTGCTTCTTCGGTTTCCATGAAACCATGGAGGAAACAAGAAAAACACCAAAACCACTGATGGACCTCCATGTATCCAAGCAAGACGCACAGCCAGAGTCTGAGAAATAATTCAGTCTCCGACGAAGAACTATAGAACAACCCTTGACCAACTGTGCCTTTGATATATTGAAGCATAGAATGTGCAGCCTTCAAATATTGGGTATGTGGCTTGGAAACGAACTGACTTAGCTTGTTCACCAAATAAGACAAGTGAGGACGAGTAATTGTAAGATATAATAATCTCTCAATCAACCTCCTGTACATAGAAGGATCTGAAAGTGGCTCACCATCATCTTGACGAAGCTTCAAGTTAACATCCATAAGAGCGGATCATGGCTTACAGCCAAGGAATCCCGCATCAGTAAGTAACTGAAGTGCATAATGCGATAGTGTATTAGTTTCTTTGAATTCGCGGATTGCTCATCCGCTTTTTATGTAACACGACCATTATTATTATATAAAAGTATTGTTTCCTATCAAAAAAAAAAACTGAAATGCATAATGATGTTGAGAAATAGAGATACCTCGCGACGAACAAGCAAACTCGATGCTCAATAAATACTTCAGATTCCCAAATCATATAGAGCAAACTGAGTGTGAAGGAAAACTTTTAACTCCTCTCACCTCTGCCTCCTTAGTATCATTTCTAGCCACTCCATTGTCATCTACATACACTAACAAGGCAAGAAAAAAGACCATGAGGACAAATGAACAATGAATTATCAACCTGATATTGAAAGAAACCATTATGAAAATTTCGAAAACCATTGCCTAGATGTCTGTTTAAGGCCATACATAGACTAGCGTGATTTACAACGGCATTTTGTGGTAAAATCTCTCTTTTTCCACAATATTGAAGGCAATGACATGTATACCTCCTCGTTCAAATCACCATGTAAAAATGTATCATTCACATTGAGTTGTAATGTTGTATCAATGCCCAGTTATATGTCGCACTTAGAGCCAACAAAATCTTAACCGAAAGCAATTTTTCACCCGGGGAAAATGTTTCAAGATAATTCATGTTGAAACATAAAAGCTGCACGATGCAAAATAAGTGAAGAAAAAACAGCTTTATTTGGGATAATCCATTTGGTAGAATTGCTCTACCTTTTATAGCAATACAAGGAGAAGCACGTTGCTTGATTTTCTCAACAAATTCCTAACGAACTAAGAAAATAATCAGAGACTAACTGAGAATTAGCTACAAACTTTGACCCACTAACGTTTTACTCAGTAATAACCAAACTAACTATTACTTAAACTTAACAATTAAATAAATAAATTTATTCATTAACCGACATGTGCTGGTGTTGTATTTTAACATTCCCCCTCAGCACCAGCTCCCTTTCTTTCTATTATCCCAAGCTGCTGGCGGAAGCTTTCGAACTTGTGCCACTCTCAAGCCTTTGGTGAATAAGTCTGCAAATTGATTTTCTGTGTTAATATGCTTCAAAACAATTTCCTCTTGCATAAGTTTTTCCATGATAAAATGATAGTGCACCTACACGTGTTTAGTTCTTGCGTGAAATATTGGATTCTCTGCCAAATGTATCGCCGACTGGTTTTCACGATACAGAGGAATCGCACAATCTGTTGGTTGACACAAATCCTTCAACAATTGCATAAGCCAAGTGCTCTCTTGAGCTGCCAAAGCTGCAACTCAATACTCTGCTTCCGTTGTTGATAAAGACACAGTGGGTTGTCTTTTGCTAGACCAAGAAATTGGTCCTAATCCGAGCATAAAAACATACCATGTAGTTGAGCGTCGAGTATCATGGTCACCTCCATAATTGGCGTCACATTAACCAACCAACTTGCAATTTCCATCTTTCTTATACAAGACACCAAATTTAATAAAATATCGTTTCTTATATTAAAAAAAATTGCACTCAAACATCCCAAATTTCTTCAATAATTCTCTTAAATATTTTGCTGACAGAGAAATATTCCATCTTGATTACCATCAATTTCTAGACCGAGGAGTGTTTGAGTTGTCCAAGTTCGTTCATTTCGTTCATTTGAAAACGAACTGATAAATTCTTCTTTGTTTGAAGAATTTCGTCTTCACAATTTCCTGTTATGATTAGATCATCCATATATACTAGCACAATAGTTAGCTGCCTTCCATTATTTTTGACAAACAAACTAGAATCTGCAGATGTCATTGAATAACCATTATGAATTAGAAATTTGGCAATCTTACCGTACCAAACCCTTGGAGTTTTCTTTAACCCATAAAGCACCTTTTGTAGGTTACACACATATTTGGGATGAACTTGACTCTGGAAACCCAAAGGTTGATTCATGTAGATCTCTAAATCCAATTCGCCATGTAAAAACGCATTTTTCACATCCATTTGCCATAAGTTCCAAACTTGATTGGCTGCAAGTCCAAGTAAAAGCCGAGCATTTGTAAACTTTGCAACTGGACTAAATGTTTCATCATAGTCTAATCCATATTGTTGAGAAAAACCTCGAGCAACAAGACGAGTCTTGTGCCTCTCAATTGAACTTGCTGAGCGACGTTTTATTTTATACTCATTTGCAAGAAATAGGCTTGACATCTTTAGGCTTTGGTATGAACTCTCAAGTTTGATTTCCTCTTAATGCAACAATCTCCTCGTCCATTGCTTTTTGCCATTTCAGATTCTGAAACGCTTCATCAAATGTCTCCGGTTCTTTTTTATTAGCTTCTTCTATTATGGCAGCATTGGCATATTTAGCATTTGGCCTTCTGAATCTTGTTGATCTCCTGAGAGAAGATGATGTTTCTACTCCACGAGATTCGCCTTCTATGATTAGTTTTTCATACATACCTGTCCTCCAAGGACTTTGTGTTATGGCTTCTTGGAAATCATCACCAAAATCTGTATCATCATTTTTATCTAAGCCCAGTTGGATTTGGGAAGATTGAAAATCACCTTTAATGACATTTGAATCTGCTCGCATGTCATTTTCTAACAGCCACCACGAAGACGCTTCATCAAACACCACATTTCGAGATGTATAGCACTTTCCAGTTGTAGGATTACAACACCTCCACCCTTTTCTTTGATTGTCATTCTACAAAAATACACTTAACTTCCTTCTTGTCCATTTTGATACGTAAATGATCAGGTATAAAAACATAGTGAACACAACCACACTTGAAAATAGCTAATAGGCTTCATTTTCCACAGTAATTCAAAAGATGAATGAAAACTTAACCTTTGTTGAGGAAGATATTGATTACAAATGATGCAGTCCTCACTGCCTCTGCCCAAAACCGCTTGGCAATATTCCTTGCATGAAGCATACTTCGACATACTTCAGCCAGGTGCCTATTCTTCCTGTATGGTACTCCGTTTTGCTGCGGAGTGATCAGACATGTGAATTGATGATATATTTGACATTCTCGAAGAAAATCGCAGAACTCATGTGAAGTAAATTCACCACCATTATTGGTGCGGAAACAATGAATTCTTTTACCAATTTCTGTTTCGGCCACTTTCTTGAATTCTTTAAACTTTGAAAAAGTTTCAGATTTTCCTTCATGACATATACCCACAAGTACCTGGAAAAATCATCCATACAAGTTACCATGAATTTCATCCCACCAGTAGAGGCCTGCTTGATGGGTCCAAACACATCTGAGTGAATTAATTCTAATGGTTCCTTCACTTTAAATTTGGAATCTTCATTTGACAATTGACGAGCTTTTCCATATTGACATCCTGTGCATATTGTGTTTGTTTTTGCTTCAAGTTTGGTCAACCCCTTCACCATTGATCTTTTCATCATCTCATTTAGCTTAAAGTAACTAACACGACTTAGCCGCGTGTGCCATAAATATGTTGTCTCGTTCTTTCTTGTTTTCTTTACCAATGCAGTTTCTGCAGACATCACATAAAAATAAAATATTCGTCCATTCATCACCAGCTCATCTATAATCTCAAGGTTATGGTAGACCTTTACATCTTGTGGACCAAACAATACACAATGAGTTGTAGATGTTAATTGTGATACTGATATGAGGTTTTTTGTCATACCTGAAATGTGGTAGACATTTTGAAGTGGGACCTCATTTGCACTATTTTGAGGAGAGACTGTCGTATTACCGATGTGAGCTATGGAACTTTGATTGTTGGCTATCACCTCCACTCGGCTTCCTTCATATTCTGACAAATTTTGCAATTTGTCTTCATCAACTGTCATATGATTTGAACATCCAGAGTCAACAATGCAATCTTTTTCATAATCAATATGTTCCAAAGTTGTCGTGAGAGCCAGCTCCTCTTCCTGTGCAGCATATAATGCCTCTCCATCCCATTCATCTTCACTTTTGGAAGCAGCAGCATTACTCTCCACCAAATTTTTCTTCAAAGGAGAAGTTTTCACCATATGACCTTTCTCTCCGCAATTGTAGCACGTCGCTTCAAACTTATTGCCATAGCTGAGATTTTTCGAAGCTCCCCATGAACTAGTACTTCCTTTGCCTTGATTATCTTTTACCTTGTCAGTATTCTTTTTAGACCAACCAATTGTGTGTTGATTGGAGTTCCCTTTGTGTTTACCGGGGCAGAACTCCTCTCATTTGCTTAGCCAGTGCTTCTTGTCCAGCAAACAAATTTTCAAACTCAACAAGTGATTGTTGATTTTTCCATCCTTGTATTGCAGCAACAAAGCCCCTGTATTAAGGTCTCAAACCGTGGATAATTATTCTTTTCATCCTGGTTTCTCCAATAGAATCTCTTGGGTCCAACTCGGAAATTTCCCGGCATAAAGTCTTCACCTTGTGGAAGTACTGAAAGATTGCCATGTCGCGTTGCGCTACCGACAAAAATTAACTCTCAAGAAGTTGAAGCCTCGTGTCATTTGTCACGCCCCGGGACGGGGGTTGGTTGACACCGGCGTTGCTCTCAAATTTACATTCGAAAACAACAAGCCTCAGAAGTACAAAATTCAGAAATCAGTCTTTTATTCATAATAATCGTTGTCTGATACAAATGTTTTACAGTGGAAATGTAAAACCAGAAAATACGATGTCTGAACAGATGCAGCGGAATATAAAATATAAATCAGAACTACGAACAACGATCTTCATCACCAGCCCCAAAACTGAAATTGCTCCTCTTCTTCTAGCAACTCTTCCTCGCTCTTATCTGAGATGGGTTTGGTGGTTGAGTGATATGATTGTCACTCAGTAAGCGGGGGCGGGAATAACTCCCAGTTTTCGAAATCATTTTCATACAGAAACAGTAATACGAATAATATACAGAAATTCTTATTTTCATAACAGAAATCAGTATTCAATATTCAGTAATCAGTAATCAGTATTCAGTAATCAGAAATCAGAAGTTTAACAAGCAAGCACTGAGCACGTTCGTGAATTTCATGGCTAAACTGATATCAGTCCCCTATATGTTCTCTCCTCTAAGGGGTGATGCCAGTAATCAGTAATTAGTAATCAGTAATGTTCAGAATATATATTCCTACCATTAGTTCACTGGGTTTCAGTGCTTCAAAATTCAGATATCAGAAATCGATCATACAGAAACTTTGCTTTAAAACTTAAATCATCAAATTGGATTCAAGATACTTATACATAAGCCCACTTACAGTAATTTGCTGGAGAGTTTCGGTTGAAGTCTGGAAATAGGCTTGCTCTCGCTACTGGTTTCTATTGCCCGAAAATAAGCACTCTCTTATCTCAAATATTTCAAGTGATAACTCAAGATTTGTGTAACACCAATTCAGAGGTTTGAGGGTGTTATATATATAGGCAAAATTCTGACTGTTAGCCTCCCAATTAATGGCCATAATCTGCCATTAACAATCTTTATTCCGTGTTAAATGCTTCAGTTACAAGTCATGTGCTGAATTAGTAACTGTCTGCTGGAATTTCGTGCTGCTGCTGCTGCTGCTGGATTTTATCTGTTGTCTGCTGCTGGATTCTAATCTGCTGGAAAAATACCAGCTTCTGAAATATTTGCTTCTGCTGGAATTTTGCATTGCTGCTGGAATGCTGGAAATGCTGGAAATTCGGGTTCTCACATCCCTCCCTCCTTATGAAAAGTTTCGTCCTCGAAACTTGGCTATACATGATCCTCAAAGAGGTAAGGGTATTGTTCTCGCATATTTTCTTCCAACTCCCAAGTAGCTTCTCTTTCGGTGTGATTGGACCATTGTACTTTGACATATGGAATAGTTCGTCTTCTCAGTACTTGGTCTTTGTTATCCACAATTCGAATCGGAATCTCTTCATATTTCAGCTCTTCGTTTAAATTTCCCTCAACCAACAGTGGTCCAGCTTCAAGAATATGACTAGGATCGGAAATATATCTCCTCAGCTGCGAAACGTAGAATACATTCTGAGTTCTTGACATGTCGGGTGGAAGTGCTAATCTATAAGCAAGTGTTCCCACTTTCTCGAGGATTTCAAATGGTCCGACGTAATCTAGGATTCAGTTTCCCAGCCTTATTGAATCGGATAACACCCTTCATGGGTGACACTTTCACATGTGCCTTCTCTCCAACTTCGAATTCTACGGGTCTTCTTTTAAGGTCAGCCCAGCTTTTCTGTCGATCTTGTGCAGATTTTAATCTCTCCTTGATCACAGCAACTTTATCCACTGTTTCTTGGATCATTTCGGGTCCAACAATGGCTTTTTCCCCTACCTCATCCCAATATAGTGGCGATCGACACTTTCGTCCATACAGAGCTTCGTATAGTGCCATTTCAATACTGCTGTGGTAACTATTATTGTACGCAAACTCAATTAAGGGCAGATGTTCGCTCCAATTACCACTGAAATCTAGAGCAAATGCTCTCAGCATATCTTCTAGAGTTTGAATTGTCCTCTCTGTTTGGCCATCGGTCTGAGGGTGATATGCCGTACTAAGAGTAACCTTAGTCCCCATAGCTTGTTGAAAGCTCTTCCAAAATCGAGATGTAAATCTAGGATCTCTGTCTGATAGTATGCTAGCTGGTACTCCATGTAATCGCACGATCTCATTCATGTACAATGTGGCTAGCTTGTCCAAATTATAATTCATGCGGACAGGTAAGAAATGTGCAGATTTTGTGAGTCTATCTACGATTACCCATATTCCATCATGACCTTGTTTTGACTTGGGTAAACCAGCTACAAAATCCATGGAAATATGTTCCCATTTTCATTCCGGGATTTCTAATGGTTGAAGAAGTCCTCCAGGTCTTTGGTGTTTTGCCTTGACTTGCTGGCACACGTGACACTTGGAAACAAACATTGCCACGTCTTTCTTCATTCCATTCACCAGAAATTTTTCTTCAAATCTCTATACATCTTGGTATTGCCAGGATGAACTGAAAATTTTGACTTATGTGCTTCAGACATTACTTCCTGTCGAAGGTTATCGATGTCTGGTACACACAATCGTCCTTTCATCCACAAGATTCATTTGTTATTGATCTCAAAATCTGGTGATTTCCCTTCTTTAGTTTGCTCTTTCAATTTCATCAAAGCGGAATCTCTATCTTGACTCATCTTGATTATCTCTTGAAGACATGGTTGTGCTGAAAGTGATGTCAGGATCACCTTACTCATATTCTTTCGACTTAAAGCATCTGCTACCTTGTTGGCTTTGCCTGGATGGTAGCTTATCGTCAAGTCGTAATCCTTCATGAGTTCGATCCATCGTCTTTGTCTCATATTTAGTTCCTTTTGAGTGAACAAATATTTGAGACTTTGATGATCAGTGAAAACCTCATATTTGGCTCCATAAAGATAATGTCTCCAAATTTTTAGTGCGAATACCACTGCAGCTAGTTCGAGGTCGTGCGTTGGGTAGTTCTGTTCATACGGCTTCAACTGTCTTGACGCGTATGCTATCACCCTTCTCTCTTGCATGAGTACACATCCTAAACCTTCTTTAGATGCATCACTGTAGACGATGTAGTCCTTACCTTCCATAGGTAATACCAGCACTGGTGTGGATGTAAGCTTCTTCTTCAAAGTCTCGAAGCTTTGCTCACATTTTTCACTCCATTGAAACTTAGAGTTCTTCTGCGTGAGCTTAGTGAGGGGTATGGCTATTGAAGAGAATCCTTCAACAAATTTTCGACAATAGCCTGCTAGTCCCAAGAAGCTTCGAATTTCTGTCACATTCTTTGGTCTAGGCCAATCTGAGATTGCCTCTACTTTCTTAGGGTCCACAGATACTCCTGCTGCTGATATTATGTGTCCCAAGAATGTGACGCTCTCTAGCCAAAATTCGCATTTCTTGAACTTGGCGTATAGTTCTTTTTCTCTCAGCGTCTGGAGGGTGAGACGAAGATATTCTTTGTGGTCTTCTTCACTTGATGAATACACTAGAATGTCATCGATGAATACCACAACAAACTTGTCAAAAAATGGTTTAAACACCCTATTCATGAGATCCATGAATACTGCCGGAGCATTTGTCAATCCGAACGGCATTACCATGAACTCATAATGTCCATACCTTGTTCAGAAGGCTGTCTTCGGAATATCGTACGTCTTGACCTTGAGTTGGTGGTAGCCTGACCTTAAGTCGAGCTTGGAAAAGACCGTAGCTCCCTTGAGTTGGTCAAACAAGTCATCTATTCTTGGAAGCGGATACATGTTTTTGATATTGATCTTATTCAGTTTTCTGTAATCAATACACATTCTCATGCTTCCGTCCTTCTTCTTTACAAATAGGACAGGAGCTCCCCACGGAGATGCGCTTGGTCGGATTTGCTTCTTATCCAACAATTCTTGTAGTTGCTCTTTGAGTTCTTTCAACTCTGCCGGAGCCATTCGGTATGGTGCTTTTGAGATGGGTGTAGCATTGGGCACTAAATTAATCTCAAATTCCACTTCGCGGTCGGGAAGTTCGCTAGGGAGTTCTTCAGGAAATACATCCGGAAACTCTTGTACTACCGGAATCTCTTCTAGCGTAAGTGTGGTTTCTTTCTTTACCTCGCTTAACATAGCTAGGTAAACTTCTTCTCCAATTTTCATGGCTTTCCAAGTTTGAGAAGCAGAAAGAAGAGTCTTTCGTTCTTTTGTCTTGCCATGAAATAAAAGTTTCTCTTGGCGTGGAGCTTGGATAGTTACCGTCTTTCCATGACAGTCTACTAAAGCATGATTCTTGGCTAACCAATCCATTCCAAGAATTACGTCGAATTCCCTCATGTTTAGTTGAATCAGGTTTGCCTTGAAATTCTGATTATCTATGAGAACATCAATATCCCGATATAGAGTACGAGTTTCTAAAATTCGATTTGCGGGAGTTGCTACTCTATATGGTTCTTATAAGTTATCATGCTTAGCTTCTAACTTCTTGGCAAATCTCTTAGACATGAATGAATGCGTAGCACCACAACCAAATAACACATAAGCAGGTATATTATTGATTAGAATGGTACCAGGCTACGACATCATTTGAGTTGTCGGCCTCTTCTTGAGTGATAGCATAGACTCGAGCATTTGGCTTGTTCTCCTTAGGCTTGTTTGGAGTTGTTCCTCCTGTTGGACCATCCCTTGGATCCGGAAAAGGGCATTGAGCAATGCGGTGGCCCATCTTTCCACAACGGAAACAAGCTCCAGAATTCTTGCGGCATTCACCAGTGTGATTGAATCCACAATTTTGGCACTTGACTCCTTCTTTGCTTGATGGAGAAGAAGTGGTTCCTTTAGCTGGAGTACTGGTGAATTGATTGCTTGAAAACCTAGGCCTCTTGAATTGTTGGCCTAGATGGTATTGACTTGACTGAGGACGTTTGAGTTTGTTCTCACCTTCACGCCTCTTGATGTCATTCTCAGCCCTGATGGCGGCTCCCATCAATTCATCAAAACTGTTGGGCTCGATAACGGCAAGAGCAGATTGAATACGGCTGTTCAATCCCTTCTTGAAGCGATGCATCTTCAAGGCCTCGTCTCCCATGATGGTTGGGGAGTAAGTTCCCAATGAATGGAACGTAGACGAATACTCCACCACTGTCATGTTTGGTTCTTGAATCAAGCTTTCAAATTCTGACAGCTTCTGCACTCGAACTGCTGTCGGGAAGTACTGCTTCAGAAATGCCTCTCGGAACCTTTGCCAAGTGATAGGTCCCGCCCTTACCATAGCTGGTGATACTCCTTCCCACTATTTGGCTGCTTTATCCACAAGAAAAGGTGTAATCACATCTACCTTAATCCCTTGTGGAACCTCAAGTAGTCGAAGATTCTCCACCTCTTTCATCCAATTCTGTCCAACCTCAGGATCGGAGCTTCCATCGAAGTTTGGGACTTTTGCTCTTCGGAGAGCCTCATAATGCTGTTTCGTCCCATTCTGAGCTGGAGGTGGTGGCGGTGGCTGATTAGCATTAGGGTTGACCAACCCTTGTAGCGTGGTTGCCACAATCGTGGCTATAGCCATCAAGTCCACTTGACTGAGGCCAACAGCTAGTGGTTGCTGTGGGGGTTGTTATGCATCTTCATCATTACGGTTGTTGTTACGGTTGTTGTAACGAGGGTTGCGGTTGTTTCTCGCTGGTCTTCCGTCCATTTCCTACAATTATGAAAGTTCTAAGGTTGATGGCAGAATAGAGACTAAACAAAGGAAGCAAAATGATTGAGTAATTGCTCCAAAAATTAAATATGAAACCAATGGATAGAAATAAATTTTTATTGATTTCCCAAGAAAATGCAATTACAACGAAACATCGAAATTGAAAACAGAATTGCGAGGAACAAATGATATTACAAAGAAAACCACTACTGATGTTCTAATCTATCACTTCTCCTAATCCCAAATCCATAGGATCCTCTTCGATTTCTTCTTCTTCTTCTTGATCCTCCTCAGGTTCGTCTTGGTTGGCTATTATCGCTTGTAGGTGTTCAATATGACCATGCAGAACCGCATTCTGGTCACTAAGAACTTCAACAGTACTTTGCAACTCATGAATCTGTGCATCAGTCTGTTCACTATACTGATTATGCTGGTACACGAGTTGGTGATTTTGATCCTTGAGTATTTGGATCTTCTCAACTAGTGTATCACGTAACTCGATGAATTCTGCCACAGTCTCTTGGGAGGTTTCAAACTCTTCTTGTAGCCTGACTCCTCTCTTCTGCTTCATGCAGATAATGAGCATAACGTTGAACATCACCTCTCAAGTGTTCTGCTCGACGCTCTAATTCATCTTTGTCCAGCTCTAGGCAGTAGTTGTGTTCTTTTAGTTTCTCTAACTTCCTCTCTAAGCTTTTAATGTAGCTACTCTGGTCAGCCATTTCCTACATCCAAAACATGGAAGAGAATGTTCAGAAGTGATCTCAAAAACACAGGTCAAGTTATAGACGAATACTGGAATGAACAAAATCAGTACTGTCTATGCATTTAATCGAAGAAATAGCTCAAAAATTTTATGTCTCATAATTCCCTATCTACTGCAACTCTGATACTACTGCAATCAGTCTGCTGCTTTTCCAGCACTGTTAGAACCAGTCTGCTGCATTCCGAGTCTACTGACCCAATCTTCTGCATTCAGATCTACTGGTTCTGATTTCGGGCTACTGGTTTTGGTCTACTGATTTTTGGCCTACTGAATTTTTTATTTTTTTTTCTACTCATTTCAGTAGTCTATTACAGTAGCTTATTTTTCAGTAGTCTATTACCGTAACTTATTTTCAGTAGTCTATCTCGGTAACTTTCAGAACTTATTTTCAGAAGTCTATCAGAACTTATTATTTCTAGTTCCTCCTCCCCAGATTATGAAACCCGGTTTTGCTCTGATACCACTTCAATGTCACGCCCCGGGACGGGGGTTGGTTGACACCGACGTTGCTCTCAAATTTACATTCGAAAACAACAAGCCTCAGAAGTACAAAATTCAGAAACCAGTCTTTTATTCATAATAATCGTTGTCTGATACAAATGTTTTACAGCGGAAATGTAAAACCAGAAAATACGATGTCTGAACATATGCAGCGCAATATAAAATATAAATCAGAACTACGAACAACGATCTTCATCACCAGCCCAAAAACTGAAGTTGCTCCTCTTCTTCTAACAACTCTTCCTCGCTCTTATATGAGATGGGTTTGGTGGGTGAGTGATATGATTGTCACTCAGTAAGCGGGGGCGGGAATAACTCCCAGTTTTCGAAATCAGTTTCATACAGAAACAGTAATACGAATAATATACAGAAATTCTTATTTTCATAACAGAAATCAGAAATCAATATTCAGTATTCAGTAATCAGTATTCAGTAATCAGAAATCAGAAGTTTAACAAGCAAGCACGCATCACGTTCGTGAATTTCATGGCTAAACTGATATCAGTCCCCTATATGTTCTCTCCTCTAAGGGGTGAGGCCAGTAATCAGTAATCAGTAATGTTCAGAATATATATTCCTACCATTAGTTCACTAGGTTTCAGTGCTTCAAAATTCAGATATCAGAAATCGATCATACAGAAACTTTGCTTTAAAACATAAATCATCAAACTGGATTCAAGATACTTATACATAAGCCCACTTACACTAATTTGCTGGAGAGTTTCGGTTGAAGTCTGGAAATAGGCTTGCTCTCGCTACTGGTTTCTACTGCCCGAAAATAAGCACTCTCTTATCTCAAATATTTCAAGTGATAACTCAAGATTTGTGTAACACCAATTCAGAGGTTTGAGGGTGTTATATATAGGCAAAATTCTGACTCTTAGCCTCCCAATTAATGGCCATAATCTGCCATTAACAATCTTTATTCCGTGTTAAATGCTTCAGTTACAAGTCATGGGCTGAATTAGTAACTGTCTGCTGGAATTTCGTGCTGCTGCTGGATTTTATCTGTTGTCTGCTGCTGGATTCTAATCTGCTGGAAAAATACCAGCTTCTGAAATATTAGCTTCTGCTGGAATTTTGCATTGCTGCTGGAATGCTGGAAATGCTGGAAATTCGGGTTCTCACATCATTTTTCTTGGAGAATAGAGTGGCGAATCCCAAGCTTCTTTGGGAGTTATGGCATCCTTAATATGCTCTAATACATCTTCTTCGACCATAGTCTTAAAACATTGTCTTGTCTGCTTTTATCTTGCACTTTCTCAATGTACCATGTGCATCCTCTGCTTCTGGTTGCGTAACTTCTCTTCCGTTGACAACCTCCTTCAAGTCTTGGCCTTGCATGTAAGACATCGTATAGGTAGACCAAATATTGTAACTTTGATTGTTGAGCTTCTTGGTGTCACCAAGAACTTGAAGATCGCTCATCTTGCCAATAAAAATTTAAAGAAAATAAGTTTGTAGCCAGCAATTGCCTGGCTCTTGATACCACAATATTGAAAAATAAAAGTGGCACGATGCAAAATAAGTGGAGAGAAAACAACTTTATTTGGGATAATTCGTTGGGTGGAATTTCTCTACCTTTTATAGGCATACAAGGAGATGCACGTTGCTTGATTCTCTTAACAAATTCCTAACAAACAAAGAAAAAAATCTGAGACTAACTAAGAATTAGCTACAGAGACCCACTAACATTTGACTCAGTAATAACCAAACTAACTATATTTATGCTAATAATCCAACCCTTCTTGTTGTGTATAACCGTTAGCTACTGGTTGTGCTTATAACGATGCAATGTTGCATCAGCCAAAAGTTTAGCTTTATAAACCCATTTACTGATTTACATCCCATTGTAGTCTCCCCCGGCTGCAAAATTGCTTTCAATTAAGATTTTGTTGATTCTTGTTGTGTATAACCATTAGCTACTGGTTGTGCTTATAATGATGCAATGTTCCAAATAACCAAATGTTTACCTTTATAAACCCATTTACATCCCATTGGTGTCTCTCCCGGTGGCAAAGACACAGTACTCCACGTACATTCCTTTCCAAAGCTCGCAACTCCTCTGTGATGACCTGTTGCCACTTAGGTATTGCGGCAACTTGAGAGTAATGTTGTGGTTTAAAACAGAGAAAACATGATGAACAAAGGCTTTATATGAATTAGACAATTTGTTAGAGCTTAGGATTGTGGTAAGTGAATGTGCAGTAGAAGATTTGAGCATAGAATTAATGGCATAACACTGATAGTCACGTAAGCAAGCAGGCTTTATATGTGCACTCTGTGATCTACAGATTTTGGACACACAAAGGCGCCATCATGGGATGAATCAATTGCATTTGGGACTGAAATTTTATAAGCTGGAAAAACACTTAGAAAATGTATCATTATTGCTCGAATAGTCGAATGGAGTGGATTTTCTTTGAAAGGAAAGATATTTCATGGAATACCTCATTCCTTGATATGTAAACCTCATTATTGTCAAAATCTAGTAATTTATAACCTTTTTAGCGTGATGGATAACCAAGAAAAACTGATTTAACAACTCAAGGTGAAAATTTTGTTCGGTGAGACACAAGAGTAGAGCCTTAACAAATGCATCCACTATTTCATAGATCCACATGTACACACACTCATAGGCTAAGAATGCTTTAGTTCATCCCAAAATGTCCTCAATCGAGTGTAATAGACACTTACATCCGTCAAACCTTGATGCAAAACAGTTAATAGCTTCTTAATTTGAAAATTTTGTGGAGAATTGTTCTTATGAAATTGATCTCGCAAATCGATCCACATCTCACAAGCCATAGGTATATACATTAGGCTATTTGCAATGTTTCGGGAAACCGAATTCAAAATCCATGAAATTACCATGCTATTGCAGTGCATCTAAGCTCCTCATACAGGAAATCACGAGATGTTGCTTGATCAATTGTGCGATCAACAAAGTCTTGTGTGTTTTTGGCAGTTAACGCCACCGTTACAGCTCAACTACACGTATTGTAATTAGATCAAGTAAGCTGATGAGAAACCAATTCAAGACCGGGATGATTTCCATTTGGGAGGTAAAAGGACTACTCGAGTCTTCAAAATTGACTTGATTACTCTGACTGGTTGAAGCTTGAGTAGGCACTTCATTTCCCTTCGCCATTGAAAAAAATCATAATCACACCACTCCGTTAGCACTCTGATACCATATTAGAAGCAAAAAGATCTCATATTGAATGAAGAAATCATATATGTTGGATATGAGAGAGAATGGTTTACAACTCTAAAAGTGAATACTATCTAATTTCCAAAAATATGTATGGAAATAAGCCTACATAGTATTCTACGTGCACAGGTGTTAAATTTACACTTTAATGTATGTAAATCTTGAAAACAGATTCCCAAAAAAATTTGATAGCAGACGACTCGGTTTTTGCATGAATTATACCTTTAAAAAGATAAATAGCAATAGATAATTATACTAACTTTTTTATTTTTTGTCGTTGGTGTTGTTTTTTATAATATTAATAATAATATGTATTTTATTATCGTTGGGAATGATATTATTCTCGTGTCACATAATTGTTTCCGTGACTATCTTCTGTTTATTATTATCATTATTATTTTAGCTTATTTTTGTTTCAGTAACTTATTTATTGTCATTAAATTTTTTTATATTTTTAAAAAAATTATTTTTACCGGTCTTTCTTTAATTAACTTATATTATATTTTTATGATAAATATAATTAGATATGTAATTCTAATTGTTACTAATATTATTAATTTATATTTCATATTATTTATATTTATATTTAAGATTGTATAAGATTTAATGATGAAGCCTATTTTTAATGATAGGGATTTAACATAGGCGACGACAAATGATTTGTCTACTTTAATCAAATGTATTCATTTTTTTGTAATTTATAAATTTAATTGGTTTAAGTATGTTGTTAGTTTATGAGGTTACAAAAATTTTAAAGTTTTGAATTGTTAAACAGAAAAATGACGGTAGTAGATTGTTATCTTCCTTTGAGCGTTATCTCAATGGTATAAACATTTTTGTTATAATAATTTTTTATAGTAGTATTTAAATATATTGATTACATTATATCAAAAATTTAAATAACTATTCAAACGCTCATATTTACTAAAATTAATCATTAATTACATAATAACACATTGTGCATCGCATGGATGATATACTAGTTTGTTCATTCTAATAATGACTCCTCCTGATTGCTTAGGTTGAAGCGGTAATTGAAAAGATAATGGAGGAGGCTAGGACAGGAGAGATTGGTGATGGCAAGATTTTCTGTAAGATAAGAAATTACCTCTGTTGTCAATGACTCAATTGATAAACTTGTTTTGGTTAGTGTAACCTTTTTTCACAAACTTGAGGCCCCTGCCATTATGCGGCAGTTTCCTTGTGGATGTTTCACTTATATGTTTTGTGCTATATCTCATAATATATTATCGCTACAATAGACTAAAGAATTTTTTGTTATTCTCCTTTATTCTTCGTTTTTAGTCACAGTTTCTCGCTATAAATGATGCTACTTATTTGTCACTTCTATATATCTTTTTCAAGAGCACTCATTTATGGCTTTTTACTGAGAAGTAAAATAGGTGAGTACTTTAATTTTGTTTATAGCTTAGGCTTACCTTAGCTTTATCCTTATGAAAAGATATTCATTCAAATTAGGAAATTAGAGTTCCCGTGAACTAAACTTTTACGAGCTTAAACTGAGTACAAGAAATAGTTCGTTAGATGTGGTTTTTTTCGTCTTTAATTGAACAATGTGGGGTTCTATTGATGCATACTGATGTGTGATTCAAATTAATCGATGTTACAAATTTGATCGTATGATTTTTCCTTTTTCTATTTGTGTCTTCCATGCTTCAGTGATTTTAGAGCGTACATAATGTCTATTTGAAAAAATCATGATATAATTTCCATATTTTTGTATTTTGGCTGGCCTCGTGTGGTTGTGTCTATTTAGCTTTAAAAGAGAGGGGATCATGAGAGATTGCTTGTGGGTTGTTTAATCTTCTGCAAGTATCTACCTAGTTTCTACCCATCAATTTCATAGAAAAGTGAAAGTGGTCATCGTTCTGCCTCTTTTTCCAACTCCCATGGTGCACAATTGCTTAATTTTCAAATTGTGTTATTGATTGTGGGTGCAGTGGTTCCAGTATCAGACGTAATTAGAGTTCGCACTGGTATGTGAGCTTCAACATTCTGTTGGTTTTTATATGGATGTATCTGTCCGTATTCTTACTGTACATTTAATTTAGCAAGAGCCTATCAGTAAAGCCGTGTCTGAGATTTTGAGTCTTGAGTGTACGGAGTCGATCTTAAAAAATTGTGTCTGTCGTATTTAATTTATTATTTTTAATTAATGATAGTTTTCAAAAACTAAGCGTGTTGAGTATATACTTAAATATAAAAGATAAATAATGAGTATTAATCAAAATTCAGAAAATTTCTTCACTTTTTTCTTTGTAAGTGTCAGTGGTTGTACAAATTGCATTGAATTCGCAAGTCTAATCCTTTTATTGCTAAATAATAATTTTTTTTACTCCTCTCAAAATCGAGCCTGATGGGTCGTCGCCTCTTGGACGTCACCTCAGGTCCGGGCTATGCCTATCAGAGTAATCAATTTTCATCTCTATGATGTCTTTTTTTGTTTCTTAAATATATCTTCCTATATTATATGTATTCTTCATCAGTATCTTAATTTCTTCCATTTTTGTTTTTGATGTTCCTTGTGATTTGCTATGTCATTGCTCCAGTAATACTTTGTGAAGCATTCAGTCTATCTTATAACTACTAATTGTTTGAAATGATTTTTTCCGAAATGTTACTTGGTCTAATAATGTATATAATACATTGAATTTGAATATTTAAAGAAATCTGCATGTTCAGTTTTAGTATCAGTTAAGGAATTACGAGTTCTCTCTTTGCTAGAAAGAAAAGGAATTATAATTTTTGTTTGTTTTTCAGGTGAACGGGGATTGATGGCTGAAAGAATGTCCGGAGGGAGGGCGGAAATGTTCCCCTCCTCCGCATCTGCTTAACATTGCCTCACCCACATGAGTCTGTCTCTCTTAACGTTGTTCATGTTTGGTTTTACTCGCGTATGCTACTTCTTGACTTTGTTGCTTTGCTAATTTGAATATTGTATGATTAGTTTTAGTGGGGATTTAAGTTTCCAAATCACCAACTAGGAGAGAAAGAAGGAATCGGTTTATAATTATCACAATGAAGACAGATATCATATAATCACATTCTTGCACAGTGCTAATTGACGAATTCTGTGAACAAAATTTATACACATTTTTCGCAAAACTTGTTTCGGAAAAAAAAAAAAAAAAAACCTAATGCATCATTACTCCCTTGGTAATGTCTGGACAAATTACATAAATTCCAGCACTGGAAACCTTCAGTTTTCTTTTCTTTTTTAATCGATCTGAAGGGCAAAATGTCGGTTTTCCTCCTGGACTGATTGTGTGTGATGATTATTTCTTTAGAAAAACACACACACAATAGGGCTTTTTAAAAAAATTGCCCCCTTTATGCTTCAACTAAAATCTTCATTCATAGCTATTACCTTCTCTAGATTTAACTTCACGTGTATAGACTACGATCGCATCTAGATTTAGATTGGGATGAACATGCTTTTCCTCCTTTGGGATTTTGTCTGCAAAGTCTGAATACTTTGGTTATCTAACATTTTTCTATATAAAAGCATGAATAAAAATCACAAATACGTTTTCACTTTAGGGTCTGTATATTTCTCGATTTTTTCTTATCTCTTTAAGTCTTTATCTTGATTTTGTTTTTACCTCAAAACCCTTGGTAATGCATGGCTCCTGAATTTTTCTATTTCTTTATTAGGTTTCCTGGTTTTGTGGTGTTCTTATCCTTGTTTGGTCTTCCGCATTGAAAGGCATCATGGTATCCCGTGTGTTGTTTCGTCTTCCCTATTTAAAATACATTTGATATGCTTTATATATTCAATATTTTATTTTGCACTTATCGTCTAATGGTTGACACTAAATTATGGTATATATAATAACAAGACAACGTTTTTTTTTTGTATCTAAACAATGAGAAGCTTATAATAAAACATTATTTATTTCTCCAAAAATAGCAAAACGTTTAATGAGTAATGTGAGATCAGATAAATGTCGTTGGAATTAATTTTTCATTTGGTATTCCAATTTATTTATTTTTTGTTTCATGTTTTTGTCATTAAAGATATCATTTGATATTCTGCATATGTTCAGTGTTTTTTGGAGTTTGTGTCTAAATAATATCAACTAAGCAATGTGGGATTAATAAAGATGACAATTATCAAATAAATGTCAGAGAAATTAATGATCACATTTGCTATTCCAATTTATTTCATGTATTGTGTTGGGCTTTTCGGTGGATCATAAGTTTATTATTTAAATATTGTTGATCTTTCATTTGGAATTGAATTCTATCGATCTAGCCATGGGAAAAAATGTTGACCATGGTTCGAAAAACAATTATTCGAATGAAGTTGTCTGCCCGATAAACCGAACTAGCAGAACCATATTGAAACAGTCAAATTCACGGTTTGTCATCGGTTCGTCATTGATAAATGGATGTATATTGTGAGGGAAACATCTATTGTCGATGGTAAAGGGAAAGAGCCATTAAAGTACGAGATCAAGCGGCGTAAAATGTCTCCATTGGAATGTTTAGTATAGTCATATTTGTTTTGACGGTGTCAATGAGAAAGAAAAAAAGAATTGAGGAATGATTATGACCATTAGGTAGGCTTCATGAGCCCTATTCCGTTGTGAAAGGTGGTATCAAATATTTGATCACATTGGAGAAGAAATTACTTGGTTACGGAGTTGATGGTGTTACAGAATTACTGAACCAACTTGAAAATAAGGAACTCAAACCCAAAGTAGCCTGCTTAACCTGAATTACCCGTATAAAATCATGTCCAAAAAGGTATCAAACGATAAAATTCCACTAAAGGAAAAAGTAAACGACAAATAAAATAATTGACCAACACAAAATACATAACTTATATTGATTAATCATTAAGTTTAATTTAATCATTTAAGAAAGCAAAAATATCAACCTCTAATCAGGTAACTAAACGGAAATCAATGTTCATTAAATGTCATACAATCAGATATTTTCTATATAAATATACCAACAATTTGTAAATTTTTACACCAACTTCAAATTCATTATCATCTAAATCTTCATTTTCAAGCTCAAATATGTATTAATCATCGAGAAAGACAATTATATACCAATAATGATAGGATCGATTTGGGGATAATTGTTGAGCTACAATAATTCAGTTCTTGAAATATCGAACATCGATAAATTAAATCGAGTTTGAATTTCAAACCAAATGGAAGACACTCAAAATAATCCTTCGTAGAAACCGATTACATATTTTGTAAATCATTTAAAGATATGCAAGTTGAATGAGTAAAAACATTTTGGTTGAAATATTTTATCAAACATTTGGTATGCAATATTTTGGGTATTTGAAGAACACATAGATGATTCAACAATTCATCTTAAAATAATAAAAATAATTAAATCTAATAAATAAATAGACACGAATTTGTTTATAGATGTTCGGATATTAACAACTCCTACGTCATACATTCTTCCCCTTGGAATCGATCTATTAGAAAACTTTGATTTATATAACTCATTGTAAAAATCCATTTCAACTTAGGACGTATCTCTTGCATAATTGAAACTCCTAGCACACTCTCGATTGTATGCCGCAATCTCATAATCCGCATAATATTTGACGTCTCTCATGCCAAGACTACAAACACGATTTTTAATGTCTTTGTGTGAAGACTCACTCAATTAAACTTTGAAATTCAACTCTCATGTATATGTGTGAGTGATCGTGTGTGAGAATTTAATTCTTTACAGTGTATTCATCTCTCAAATATATCATCACACATCTCTTATTCTAGCTAATTTGTTTATCTAAGATGCTCATGCTTTCAACCCCCTTCCAAATCTTGTATTTGATCTTCAAAGTGTTGTATTTAGAGGCTCCAAGAATGAAATATACGTTAAACACAAGAACGTGATCGTTTGAAAGTTTTTGTATTGTTTTTTATATTAAAACAATCATTTCCGCTTTGCTGGCTATTTTTCTCGAGCCTGACTGATTTTGATGTTTTTATCGAGTTTTGCTCGTCTGCTCAAATAAACCTGCTCAACTGGTCATTAAATTTTGCTCATCTGTTCAACTGAACATGCTAAACTGATCATTCAGTTTGACTCGTCTGCTAAACTGAACCAATTGACCACTTGTCTTTGAAATCAGCATTTCTAATTTCAACAAGCCTAGAACTCGTGTCTTCTTTGTCATTTATCAGAATCGTTTAATTTGGAGTATCGAGCTGATCATGCTGACCAAAATATCGCAACTGCTATGTCCAACTGATTGTTGTTTTCGTGCAATTAGTTTGGTCTTTCAATCATCAGTTTGCCTAGACAATAGCTGATTTATCCCAATTGATATGAAGTACAGCTTGCCCCAAATTGAGTTTTTTTTTTTCAGTGGTATTGACGGTTTGTCATTTGTATTACCGAGCTGTGATATATCATCAAAACATTGATGCTTAACATATTTTCAGTTTGGCTAAATTCGAGTTTCAGTTTCTAACTTGAGCTAGCAATAATAAGTTTGTGTTTCTCAACCCAACAAATAAGTTTGTGGAAAGAAAGTCAAAAGAATGTAAAGATACATGTAATCATACTTCGACAAAGAAATCCCATTGGCGCAAGACAAAATTCAAAATTTATTTGGAAACACATTATAGCTCATGATAAGGTAAGAACCATAACTTTACATAGATAAAAAAAATCATATGATTTACTTCAATAATTGAAAACATTAAATTGATACATGAATGTTTTATGTGTATATAGGGAGAAATAACACATCGTCTTCTATTTTCGAACATAATCGACCAATTCGAAAATCAATTGCTCAGCAACAACAGATATCAAATATTTGAAGTAAATATGAAAAAGATAAATAAGATTACCCAAATATCATAAAGACGTTGAATTAGTCATTCATACGATACAATGATTACTGTAACGATCATGTGCTATTAGTAGAGATGTCAATGGGGCGGGTATGGGGCTGGTATGGCTAAACCCAAGACCCGTCCCATGAAGAAAACTTCGACCCATTACCCGCCCCATCCCGGTTAAATATTTTTTGGACCCACCCCACCCCGAATACGAAACGGGGCCGGTTAGACCCGTGAGACACGTGAGACCCGGATTTTTTTAAAATGAAAATAGTAATCTTATTTGTCACATGACTGAATTATGAAACAAACAACCCTCTAAATACAACACAATAGAAAACTAATAATGTCTTCTACCACACTTAATAATAACAAACAAAATATTTTTACGACATAATGAATTACATAAAAAAAAGAGTTGCTAGCTCTCTAAAAAAAATCTTGAAATCCCCAAAAATAAGTCATAACAGAACTTAAACAGATCAATATAAAATCAGCGAGTAGGAAATACTTCAGACACATTCTTCAGGATCATCTTCCTCTTCATCAAGAATGGTGGGACAAGTTGGTAAACTACTTGAAGAATTACCTACAAAATTAAAGAGAGAAATTATATTGAAAAATAAAATTGTAATTTAAATAGATAAAAAATGTAATTTAAAGAGAGAAAGTACAGTAACAAAATTAAAATGAAAGTACAATAACAAAATAAAAATATTATTTATTTACCTTCCACCTCACTCCACTACCATCTTCGCGAGCACATCAATGCCTCCAAAGTCGTTGGATTAAGCCTACTACGATGAGGACCAACTATTCTTCCACTATTTCTAAAAGCAGATTCAGATGAAACAGTTGACACATTAATAGCTAAAATATCCTTTGCCATTTTCTGTAAATTTGGATATTTTATCACATTCATCTTCCACCAACTAAGAATATCAAAATGTTGAGTTCTTGGCAAGACAATTTCTTCCAAATACATATCCAACTCGGTTAGGGATTTTGACGCATCTTGGCTTGAACTTGAAGCCACGAATTTATCTATCTAAAATATCACTATCAAATGCATCAATATTAGAAACACATGAAGTCCCAGCAATCTCTGAACCACCACTATTTCCCAATAATTTTGTTGTCCTGGATTGGTAATCAACCAACAAATCACAACAATTATGTCGAACTTCATCAACTTTAGATTGTGATCTTTCACCATAAATTAGGGGAAAATAAAATTCAACAAGCTTCATCTTATATCTAGGATCCAATACAGCAGCAACCCCCATCATAATATGACAATTATCCCAATATTTATCATATTTTTCCAACATCTTTTGTGTCATACCTCGAATAATTGGATTTGGACTCTTCAACCACTCATCTAACTTTAATTTGATATCACAAATCTTTGGAAAGTAAAAGTTATATGTGGGGTAAAGTGTTCCAGAAAACATCTCAGTCACTTGATAAAAAGTTTTCAGTTTTCCACATATATCAATTGCATTCACCCAATCTTCATCAGTTGGCACATTTTCCTAGTATCCCTCTCGATATTTAACCCTTGGGAACACGTATCTGTATTGTATAGCAGTTTCTAACATCAAGTAAGTTGAATTCCAACGAGTTTTACAATCAAGAGATAATTTTTTACTACATTCAATGTGCAACTGACGAGCAGCATCCTCAAATTTTTCTATTCTAGCAGGTGAAGCACTCCAAAAGATAACACTATCACGTATTCTTTTCAATTTCACCACTAATTACTTCTATACAATCTTTCACAATCAAGTTCAGAATATGAGCACAACAACGCATATGAAGTACCTTTCCATTCAATAACAAATCACAATTCGAAAGCTTGTCCACGAGAAGATGAATCATGGAATCATTGGTGGTGCAATTATCCACTGTGATTGTTGACAATTTACGATCAATATTCCACTCCATAAATGATTCAACCAATAGATCAGACAACACCTCGGACGTATGTGAAGCTGGAACATACATAAAAAATTAAAGAGAGAAATTATATTGAAAAAATAAAACTGTAATTTAAAACGGTAAAAAATGTAATTTAAAGAGAGAAAGTACAGTAACAAAATTAAAATGAAAGTACAATAACAAAATAAAAATATGATTTATTTACCTTCCACCTCACTCCACTACCATCTTCGCGAGCACATCAATGCCTCCAAAGTCGTTGGATTAAGCCTACTACGATGAGGACCAACTATTCTTCCACTATTGCTAAAAGCGAATTCAGATGAAACAGTTGACACAGGAATAGCTAAAATATCCTTTGCCATTTTCTGTAAATTTGGATATTTGACCACATTCGTCTTCCACCAACTAAGAATATCAAAATGTTGAGTTCTTGGCAAGACAATTTCTTCCAAATACATATCCAACTCGGTTAGGGATTTTGACGCATCTTGGCTTGAACTTGAAGCCACGAATTTATCTATCTAAAATATCACTATCAAATGCATCAATATTAGAAACACATGAAGTCCCAGCAATCTCTGAACCACCACTATTTCCCAATAATTTTGTTGTCCTGGATTGGTAATCAACCAACAAATCACAACAATTATGTCGAACTTCATCAACTTTAGATTGTGATCTTTCACCATAAATTAGGGAAAAATAAAATTCAACAAGCTTCATCTTATATCTAGGATCCAATACAGCAGCAACCCCCATCATAATATGACAATTATCCCAATATTTATCATATTTTTCCAACATCTTTTGTGACACACCTCGAATAATTGGATTTGGACTCTTCAACCACTCATATAACTTTAATTTGATATCACAAATCTTTGGAAAGTAAAAGTTATATGTGGGGTAAAGTGTTCCAGAAAACATCTTAGTCACTTGATAAAAAGTTTTCAGTTTTCCACATATATCAATTGCATTCACCCAATCTTCATCAGTTGGCACATTTTTGTAGTATCTCTCTCGATATTTAACCCTTGGGAACACGTATTTGTATTGTATAGCAGTTTCTAACATCAAATAAGTTGAATTTCAACGAGTTTTACAATCAAGAGATAATTTTTACTACATTCAATGTGCAACTAACGAGCAGCATCCTCAAATTTTTCTATTCTAGCAGGTGAAGCACTCCAAAAGATAACACTATCACGTATTCTTTCAATTGCACCACTAATTACTTCTATACCATCTTTCACAATCAAGTTCAGAATATGAGCACAACAACGCATATGAAGTACCTTTCCATTCAATAACAAATCACGATTCGAAAGCTTGTCCACGAGAAGATGAATCATGGAATCTGATACTCACGGGAAATTTAGGGTCCGATTCCAGAAAGTGTCACTAGTCCAGACGCAGGCTTTGAAATTACCCTGAGCCTGAAATCACAAATAAGATCGTTAGAAGGGGGCCAGGAGGGTGTCCTGGCGTAGCCCCTCCGACGCTCAAGTCAGTGACTGAGGATATATGGGGGGGAGCAGCTAAGGGTGCTGCTGAAAACAATATCCCATGAATTAACAATCAAACCTGGTATTTATAAGAGAATACCTGGGCCCTTGATGGGCCTGTCTTCCATTTGGGCTAGGGATGGGCCAGGGGTAATGGGCTCATCCATGGGGTATCACCAGTCTCCCCCTTCCGAGTCGAACTGAATCGCAGGTTCGAAGTTCGATTAGTCATGCTGTCCTCGGGTTACCGGGTGCGAGTTGTGCATTATCTTCCAGTCGTTCGTCAGTCCCCAAAAATTTGGAAACAAATCAAATCGTAATCCTAGCACCGCTTCATCATCACCTCGCCATCACCCGAGCTACCGCTTCACCCCGCGCACCCGGCCCCGCCTCGCCCAAGCTACCGCTCCACCATCGCCTCACCCGGCGCACTTCCTGCTCGCCCAAAGCTTCACCCCCGCTCGCCCGGCGTACCTCCTGCTCGCCCAAGCGCCACGCTCGCCCAAAGCTTCGCCCCCGCTCGCCCGGCGCACCTCCTGCTCGCCCAAGCGCCACGCTCGCCCATGCTTCACCCCAGCTCACCCGCTCTCGGCACAGCGGTCGCCCAGCACCGCGCGCAGACGCTCGCCCGGTGCCATGCTCGCCCAAGCTCGCCCCGCGCCGCGCATCCTGCTCGCTCGAGCTTCACCCCAGCTCGCCCGGCGCACCTCCTGCTCGCCCAAGCGCCACGCTCGCCCGCCTTCCGCTCTCGCCCTCGCCTGCCGCGCTTTACCCTCGCCCTCTCGACGCTCGCCTGCCATCACGCCGCATTCACGCCCAAGGACCTTCTTCGCTCTCGCACGCTCGCCCAACCAGCGCACGCTCGCCCAAGCTCGCCCCACGCTCGCCCATCACACCTGCTGCGTGCTCGCCCCGATCCCTTCACCTGCTCGCCCCATCCCCTCGTCAAGTCGACCTGCCGAGCGCACGCTCGCCCGAGCGCTCGTCCAGTACGTCGATCCCCGTAATTTTCGCAGCGGCAAACATTGTTCGTTAACGACAAACGAAATAAATTTTTCTAACACAGTATGCCCTCGTCGCCCCCATCGTCAAGGTCCTCTACCAAGCTTTTGAAGGGAAATAGTTTCCACTTCCCCGTGCCCTTGACTCCTCTGCTAAAATAGTTCATAGCAGGAAAATAAAATTCAACACCTCCACCCTCTAACTCCTCTGCTAGGTGACGCCATGGCATGAAGATAAAATTTAACACCTCCACCCTCTAACTCCTCTGCTAGGCGATATCTTAGCAGGAAAATAAAATTCAACGCCCCCACCCTCTAACTCCTCTGCTAGGCGATGCCTTAACAGGAAAATAAAATTCAACTCCTCCATCTAACTCCTCTGCTAGGTGATACCTTAGCAGGAAAATAAAATTCAACGCCCCAACCCTCTAACTCCTCTGCTAGGCGATGCCTTAGCAGGAAAATAAAATTCAACTCCTCCATCTAACTCCTCTGCTAGGTGATACCTTAGCAGGAAAATAAAATCAACACCTCCATCCTCTAACTCCTCTGCTAGGCGATGCCTTAGCAGGAAAATAAAATTCAACGCGCTCACCCTCTAACTCCTCTGCTAGGCGATGCCTTAGCAGGAAAATAAAATTCAACGCCCTCACCCTCTAACTCCTCTGCTAAGCCGGGCCTTAGCAGGAAAAATCAAACTCTCACCTTATCATCTCATAACTCCTCTGCTAAGCCGGGCCTTAGCAGAAAAATAAAATCAACACCTCCACCCTCTAACTCCTCTGCCAAGCCGGGCCTTAGCAGGAAAATAAAATTCAACGCGCCCAACCTCTAACTCCTCTGCTAGGCGATGCCTTAGCAGGAAAATAAAATCAACACCTCCACCCTCTAACTCCTCTTCTAAGCCAGGCCTTCGAAGGAAAATAAAAATTCAACACGTCCACCCTCTAACTTCTCTGCTAAGCCGGGCCTTAGCAGGAAAATAAAAATTCAACACCTCCACCCTCTAACTCCTCTGCTAGGTGATACCTTAGCAGGAAAATAAAATTCAACACCTCCACCCTAACTCTGCTCCTCTGCTAGGCGATGCCTTAGCAGGAAAATAAAGATTCCACCTCGTCATCCTCTAACTCCTCTGTCAGGCGATGCCTTAGCAGGAAAATAAATATTCTCCACCCTCACCCTCAAACTCCTCTGCTAGGCGACACCTTAGCAGGAAAATAAAATTTTTATTCTCCCCAACTCTGCTTCTCTGCTAGGCGATGCCTTAGCAGGAAAATAAATATTCTCCACCTCCACTCTGCTCCTCTGCTAGGCGATGCCTTAGCAGGAAAAATTTAACTTTTCTCCCCCCAACTCTTCTCCTCTACTAGGCGCAGCCTAAGTAGGTAAAATTAATTCATATAATCCTCATAATACAAGAACAACCACGAACTTAATATAAGAACTTGGCTTTATTAAATATCAACTGATAACGTAAGACAAATTCAGGAACGAAATACATCAAAAATGAAGTAAAGATATTCTCTAAGGTGGTAAGCGTTCCCATGCCTCTTTAGAGCCTTACCCAGCGCATTCTCCAACTTTCCTCTCTGCTCCTCTTGTATCTCCACAGGACAAAGTTACCCACTTCGAAGCTTCTCCGAATGACTCTACAACTGCAAGACTGAGCTTAAGCTTCCATGCGAATGCTCGTGACCTCTCTTTTCTTCTTCCTTCACGATTCTTTCATAAAAACGACGTGCGACTTTTTGGTCCTCGCACAGGACTCCAACTCCTTTTCCCACAGGAAACTTAAGCTTCTGATGATAACTGGAAGCTACTGCTCTAAAATCCTTCAGGGATGGTCGTCCTAGAATTCCATTATACGCTGACGGGGTATCTACTATAGTGAAGGCTATCATCTTTGTTACCCGCTGAGGATCAGTCCCCAAGGATAGGGGAAGAACAATCTGACCCAAAGGCAAGATGACGTGTTCTGCAAACCCATACAGCGGGGTGGATACCGGTTCAAACTCAAATCCTCCCATCTTCATTTGATCCAACGTGCTCTTGAACAAGACATTCACGGAGCTTCCATTATCAATAAATATTCTTGCCACATCATAATTGGCAATGGTGGTCGTTACCACCAAGGCATCGTTATGTGGAGTCACAACGCCTCTGAGGTCTTCCGGCCCAAAGCTGATGACGGGGTCTTGTGGTAAGTCTGCACCCCTATGTATCTCAAAGTTCTCCAGCCTTCTCCCATGTGCCTTCTGATCTCGCCCAGAGTCTCCGTCAGTAGCACCCCCTGAGATCATATGAATCATTCCTCTCGTAGGGTGGTTATCCTCATTCATTCCCCTCCTTGGTTCGACGAGCTCCTGAGGGACATCTTGACATCGACCTTCCCCTCTCTGCTCTCCGATCCTCTGATTTATCCATGGAGGGCCTTGACCACGCCTAGGGGGCGAGCGAGACCTTTGTCGACTCCTGAATGAGGATCCTTCTCGTCTATCCCGTGAAGGCAATCTAGCACTGCACCCAACCCTTCGCGACTTCTCCCACCTCCCCACGGGCTCCCTCACCTCCATCACCTCGTCCCGACTCCTATCTAGGGGAACATGGGATGAGAATTGTCTTCTACTACTAGTTCTGTCTTCCTTTCTTTCCCCCGCACCCCTCTTCCTTCCTCCTTTCTCCGCTCCCTCAACTCTACTTCCTCCGGGCCGGCTCTCCGTCCTTCTGTACCGTTGGGCATCTTCCAAGTTTACATATTTCTCAGCTCGAGCCAACAGATCATCATAGCTCAACGGAGGCTTCTTGACCAGCGACTTGAAAAACTCCCCTCCCCTCAGTCCTTGTGTGAAGGCACTTATCATGATGTCAGGGGTAGCCGCTGGTATTTCCAGCGCTACACTGTTGAAACGCTGGACAAATTCTCGCAAAGTTTCATTCACTTGCTGTTTCATCACGAACAGGCTCAAATAATTTTTCTGGTGCCTCTTGCTGCTAGCAAATCGGTGCAAGAAGGCAGCTGAGAAGTCCTCAAAAGAACATATAGAGCTGGGCTGCAAAGTGTTAAACCACTGCTGGGCTGACCTCACCAACGTGCCCAGAAACACCCTGCACCTGACTCCATCCGAATATTGGTGCAACAGAGCCACATTCTCAAACCTCCCCAAGTGTTCCTCGGGGTCAGTATGTCCATCGTACTCTCCTACATTCGACTGTCGAAAATTTGGAGGAAGTCCTTATTCTAAAATGGCTAGTGAAAAGGGACTTTCTCTCTTGGGTGCCGGCGCTCTGCTTCCCAACTGCTGCCTCAACATCTGTATTTCCTTCCACATTTCTCTCATCTCACCAATCTCCCCACTTTGGTGGGGCTGCGTCTCTTCAACCCTGCTCTGGTGGCCCTCAGCATTTTCCTCTTGCTCTTGGCGAGTGGCTTGCTCTTCAGCAAACATAGATTCTTGGTTCCTCTTCATAGCCTCATTAGGACGGGGTTGCTCGACCCTGTTCTCTTGACGAGGCTGTTCTGTTCTCGCCTCCTGATGGGGTTGTTCCTGCCTTGCCTCAGCATGAGACTGTTCGGGTCCCCTCTGAGGACGCGATGATGCTGAGGTAGCTCTTCTACTCCCTCTCTTCCCTACCATCTATACGTCTCAACTCAAATGTTCCCACAGACGGCGCCAAGTGATACTCACGGGAAATTTAGGGTCCGATTCCAGAAAGTGTCACTAGTACAGACGTAGGCTTTGAAATTACCCTGAGCTTGAAATCACAAATAAGATCGTTAGGAGGGGGCCAGGAGGGTGTCCTGGCGTAGCCCCTCCGACGCTCAAGTCAGTGACTGAGGATATATGGGGGAGAGCAGCTAAGGGTGCTGCTGAAAACAATATCCCATGAATTAACAATCAAACCTGGTATTTATAAGAGAATACCTGGGCCCTTAATGGGCCTGTCTTCCATTTGGGCTAGGGATGGGCCAGGGGTAATGGGCTCATCCATGGGGTATCAGAATCATTGGTGGTGCAATTATCCACTGTGATTGTTGACAATTTACGATCAATATTCCACTCCATAAATGATTCAACCAATAGATCAGACAACACATCGGACGTATGTGGAGCTGGAACATACATAAACCTACAATAAATAAATAAATGTCATAATTTTTTCTTTCTAAGAACATAAATGATTGGCAATATAAAATTGCACATACCTCAAAATGCAACTGTGAAGAATCCATGAATCATCAATATAATGTCCGGTTATTGCCATGAAACCTTTCTTATTATTGCTTGATGTCCACATATCAGTAGTGATAGCAACTCTGGAATTAAGCTTGTCCAAAGCCTTATAACACTTACTCTTTTGAACATGATAAATTTTCAAAACATCATTTTTAAGTGTGTTTTTTGAAATCATATTAAAGCAAGGTTGAAGACTAGCAACAAATTTTCGAAATCAAATATGTCCAACAATACTAAGACAATAGTCATGTAAGATGACCATTTTAGCTAACTCATTCCTTGATTCTTCTTTGTTAAAAATATGTGTCGACAATTCTTGGCTACCATTAACTTTCGTGCTAGAAAGTAGAAAATTTTGACGAATATCCATTTTTCTAGGTCTTTTTTTACAAGCCTTATCGTAATGTTTTCTCAAATGATTAGTACCATAAGTCGGAGAAGCTTTCAAACGAGTTTTGCAATAATTACACTCAGCATACTATATTTGATCCACCATTACTCTTCTAAAATGATTCCAAGTGTCCGATGTACGTTTTCTCTTACCATTAATTTCTGAAATCTCCTCAGCTTCCATGTTAAAATCACTGTTTTTATTCCCTTCAATACCTTCACCTTCATTATTCTCTTGAGAAGGAATCACTGTATTGCTCTCATGAAGATTTGTAGAAGATAGAAAATTATCTTCATCTTGAGATTCCATATGTAATACACCAATTTTTAATACAACACATTACCTAAATTTTGATATTGTTCGTACTTACGTATTTCTCATAATAATTTACTACCTCCAAAATATTAATTCAGATTAGCAACTACGAGAAAGAAGTGGAGGAAATGAAGAACATGACTAGGCTAGAATATGTAGCATCATATAGTTATTAGTTAAAACTCTAATTTTAATCACTCGAACAGTTTATAATTATGAGATGCAGTACATAAGATGTGCATATTATATTAAATTTTAAAATAATTGTATAATTTTTTAAAAAAATATACTACTTGGTGAGTCGGTGCACATGAAACATTTTTCAGAATTACGAAAAATAAATCTAACCATACTACACTTTAATTTAAATTCAAATCTAATTTTTTGGTTATTGATTTTCATTAATTTTCTCTGAAGTAATGACATTATATTGTTCTTGATATCTTGATTTCTTATAAAGGCACACAAGAGGAAGCAGCAGAAGCATATGACATAGCAGCAATCAAATTTCGTGGCCTAAACGCCGTGACTAATTTCGCAGCAGAAGCATATGACATAGCAGCAATCGGTATGATGTCCTTTCAAAAACAGTTTCGTAACTCCAAATTATCACAATTATTCAATATAACATTTAACAACACAATAATTTGAGAGATACCTTGAAGCACTAGCGGTCAAACTAGATAGATAGACGACAAATGAATTTTCTTCTCAACTTTTCTCAAATGCCGGTTAAGGGTTTTGGAGTTGGAATTTCGCATATAGTTATGGTTGTATACAGGTATAGGGTTTTATTTATAATTGGTCTAACTATTTGGATAATAAACTAAAGCCAAGCACAATAAAAAATTCAATTAAAAAATAAAAAGTAATAAAACTAAAACCCTAGAATATTTATATCTACATATATGGGGCGGGTATGGGGTGGATATTATAGGATCCATGAACCGCCCCATACCCAGAAGGGTCTGAAAATTTAGACCCGAGACCCGCCCGATGACCCATTTAGTATGCCCAAACCCGCCCAGACGGGGAGGGTCCATTGCGGGTCTGGGTTTTACCCGGCCCCATTGACATCCCTAGCTATTAGGCTGAACCAACATGAGCATCGGCTCATACCTATGCACCAATACTAGTCATGGGTCGTGTTAGGATGGTCCAGCATGAGCCGTAGCCCATGCCCATGCATGGATATAGGCCGAGACTCATGTTGGTTCAGCTTAATGGCCCATGATCGTTACAATTACATAATTAAATTCAGACACCAAGAATTTTATATGCAAATTTAACTTCAAAAAATTTGCAGAAGTGGGTGATGAATTAAACAAAAACAAAGATATTGGTAAGATTTGTTAAGTATTTTCTAAATATTTTGCGTCATATGGAACAAATGTCAAAATTTACATAAACATATATCATTGGAATTGTGAAGAAGGTCAACCACGTAATTTGTTTCTCAAAGAAAGAAAAAAGACATGTTTTTAGAAGAGAAATTGTGCTCATCAATTCACAGTAAGTTTCAAAAAAGAATTTGAATTATTCAAAATTGATAATTAATTTAATATAAAATTTATAAAGCAGACTAGGGACAATGTCACTAATTTTATGGGAAGACATTGCACAAAATGATAGGAGTTTATTGGAAATGGAAGAAAACAATAATGCAATTGTAGCATTTTGCAACATGAGATCAACGTTTTATCTAAGTAATAATTAGAACTATTGATATGAATCCTCGTACGAACGAATAGCAAACACGATTAATTGGAATCGCGTCCTCGATTCAATAACGAACAAGGATCGATGTTGTCCCGATCTTTTGAAACAAGTATGAATTTATGATATTCACCTCTAAGCTATAAAACTTAGCAACAAATAATCACGACTGAAACAATTGAAGAATCAGACGAACCTTCAAAGAACTTGTCCTTGACAATCCGTATGATATCAATCGACAAACGCCACAAGAACGAATCCTTGATAAGTTTGATTTCGATGAATACAAAGCAAAAGCCTTGAAACGTTTTCGAGACAAAACTCAAAAGTTTTTTTGTATAAACTCAATGATAATCTGAAAAATTCAAAATTTTTCGTCCAATTATGCTTACATATAAAAAAGGATATCAAATCTAGTTATCAAACTCATTAAAACCCTAAACTAGGAAACTCAAGATTTTCTCGCAACCGGCTCTCGCTCGGGCGGTAAGTTGTGTCCGTCCGGGCAGCAAGGTGTTCGGCAATTTTATTTCTCGCAGCTAGCGGCTCTCGCTCGGGCGGTAATTTATGTCCGCCCGGGCTATTACCGCCCGGGCGTGAGGAGCTCGGCAATTTTTCTTCTTGGACCATAATGTGACGCTCGGCATTCCTTCCTTATATTCTTCTTCGAACTCAATCAATGGCTTGAATATGCTTGACTCCCCATCACTAATCATTATCACGCTTGAAAATCCGCGACAACGACTCTCCTTAAACCTTCGTCCAACTATCAGCACGCCACACATGATCAGATTCGTATCAACTATGAAATATTTTACATACTTCATATTTACAAAAAAAAATATAATACTCTAATGAAATAAGAAAATTATATGTGTCACACAGCTATGATGATCAGCGACAATGGAAATGCCACTAAACCATTATTGCAATGAAGCAATAGAGATGAAAACATAGTAAATAATTTAATTTAATTATCCACTAAATGACACTAATCTTTATTGAAGTCATTATTACATACAAATACATAAATAAATTTACATGCTTAAAATTTAAGTGAAAATTTTTTCAATTAAAATTTTAAATACCGAAATTGAAAATAAATTAAGTTATTAAAAATTGATTGCAACTAATAATTTAAATGTATTTCAAAATGATATTAAACATGAACATCAACAGATTGAAAATCAATAACAACAAAAAGAAAATGAACTACATGTGAATAGAGAAGCAAATTGAATATTCAAATAAGCTCACTATTGAACAATTGATAAAACATAAATAAACACTTGAAAAACTAAAATTCAATCGTTAATTACAATTTATGCAAATATCATATGTATAACTAAGTAAGAGCATAATCAAAACCACATTTAAATATAAAAATAATATCAATATTAGAAAAATTTTACTTACAAATCGTTAGAGCTTAAAAATATAAAATTACAAATGAAATTAAATTGAATTTATTATCTAAAAAGTACTGTAGGACCGAGTGCTTGCCGCTTTACCAAAAGCTATAGCAGGTGCTGACGGTGCAACTCAAATATTTTAAACTGCACAGCAGCTCAAGTACCACGGTTCAATCGCTCTTCCAGCAGGGACAATTATTGCACCTAACAATCTCCCTCCCAATAATTGCATTCCTTGCAATCAATGGGAATCGAACCCGTGACATTGGCTCGAATACCTTTGAGTCCAACGTCTATAATAAAAAACAGCTTATGTGACTCTTGAGTAAACTCAGCTTTAATACCTAAAAAAGGTCCTGCAGAAAGCTTCAGAGTAATCAGTCTTCTTACATACCAAAACTAGTAAGGATCGTTAAATGTCTTGGTACAGCATTAATTGTGAAATTAATTCTAGTACTAGGTAAAGTAACGGTAACATTTAAGATTGTAACGGTCAAGTAAAAGATGTTAAGTTACTTCTGCTTAAGCTAAGTTCTGTTTTTAAAGTTATGTGCTGCTTCTGATTTTTTAAGCCGTTTAAGTACTCGAAGAGTACTGTTTTTATTAATGCGATACGAGAGCTTCTGCTTTTATAATGTCTTCTGATTATAGCTATCGCGACCTACTGGTTTTGACTCTCATCACCACAATTAAATTCTCTAATCACCACAATTAAATTAGGTCTAACAATTTTCCCCTTTGTGGTGATGCCAAAACCTAGAAGTTAGTAAACAATAATTATAACAATAAGCAGATAGCAATTGATAGCAAAATAATCGATAAGTAGACAACGACTCTCCTTAAACCTTCGTCCAACTATCAGCACGCCACACATGATCAGATTCATATCAACTATGAAATATTTTACATACTTCATATTTACAAAAAAAAAATATAATACTCTAATGAAATAAGAAAATTATATGTGTCACACAACTACGATGATCTGCGACAATGGAAATGCCACTAAACCATTATTGCAACGAAGCAATAGAGATGAAAACATAGTAAATAATTTAATTTAACTTATCCACTAAATGACACTAACCTTTATTAAAGTCATTATTACATAGAAATACATAAATTAAGCCTGATCAGTTCCAGCTTCCTGCGCACTAAGGTAAATCATTAGAAACAAAGTAACAAGTTTTGTTAACATCAAAATCACTATTGCGAACATGAAATGTTCCAACAATCTCCCACTTTTTGATGATCACAAAACTTAAGCAGTTTTAATCAATTTTAAAAAATGATTCTCCCCCTTTGTGAGAATAAATAAAAATAAATAAAAACTTTTTAATAGGAGTTTTTCAGTTCGAGGAGTAGCAAAAATAAAAGCTCCCCCTCAACAACTGAATGAAATAATTTGAAAACAGTTTTTCAGTTTGAAAAGTAGTTCTAAACAGAACTCCCCCTCAGAAACTGAATTAAAAACTCCCCTTAAAAAAATAATAAATTACGCGAATGAAGTTTTAGTATCAATCAAGCGCTTTAGGCAACTAATCTTAAAATAGCAGTTCAGTTATGTGAAGGCTAACTGGATGAACAAGATGTTTATTTAAACGAATAAGTGTCCCTTGTATTGTACATTTACGCACATCAACAACTGTAAGGGAAAATGCTACTCTACTAGCAGACTTTAAATAACATCAAACATCAGTTACTTTACACATAATAGAACTGAATATACTAACAACTGGTCATCTTGAATGCTTTGAATGATGCATGATTTATGAGTCTCTTTTGTCAGAGGATCAGCTAATTTGCCTTGGACTTGATTTCTGTGCTGGCTAACTGGTCGAGCTGACTCGAACTGGACTCAACTGGTGCTGAACTGCATTGATCATCTATATTGATCTGATATGGCAATGAAGCGGCGGCACTTCTGATTATTAAGCTCCACTTAACTCATCAGTTTCAGCTGGTAGTTGGGTTTCGTCTGTTGATCAGTTGAACTGGTAGGCTTGCAACTGAAATCTTGTCTATAGAGCAGTTTTAGCTGAACTGCTGTCAACTGAACTCAAAATCCTGCAAGCCACTTAAAACAACAACGTTAATGAGTCAAGAGAAGTAGCTACAATGTTAGTTGCAGAGCCAAGAACCTTTTCTCTTCTCATGGCAAACGCATAAAATATTTAAGAGTATTTTGAAATCCATTTTAAATAACATTTTGAAACATATTTTAAAATATCAGTTTTCAAATTTTCTTCTTAGAACAGCTAGCTCTGATAACAATTGTAGGATCGATTGTTGGGTACCTAGAGGTGCTTCAAACAAAATATTCTCCAAGAGCTGACATAGCTCGTGTTCTAAAAAAATATACATCGATGAATTAGACCGAGTTTGGTATAAAACCAAGCGAAAAACACTCAAAATAATCCTTCATTAAGAAACACTGATATATTTTATATCTTGTGTAACTGAATGACTGAAAATTATTAGTAATCAGTTATGGTTTATATCAGTTCAGTTATGGACAGAACTGAACTGATATCAGCTGAACTGATCAAATCAGTTAAGAACAAAATGAGCAGTTAAACAGAAAAGACACAAGATATGTTTATTGATGTTCGGAGACTTCAACTGCTCCTACGTCACCCCTTCTACCTCCTCGGGTAGGTACCACTAGAAGATTAAATTTATACAACTACTTGTACAAACCTACCCAGCATACGACTTGCCCACTGCCTAACTGAACTCCTAAATTAGACTGAAGGCAGCACCTTCCAGCCAACACTTGTTTAACGTCTGTGTGTCAAAAACTACATACACAAGTTTAATGTCTTCGTGCAAGATTGTATCTGAGTGGTGGTGTGTGTGTGTGTATGTGTGAGAACTGATCAATGAAAACTACCCGAAAGTGTTCTCACACACTGAGGGAAATATGCTTCTAATATAAGCTGATAACACGATGATGTGTTCCATATGGGCTGATTGATTTTTGTAAGCTGATATGCAATATGCGTGCCCTTTTGTGTATCTTCACACACTTGTTGTTTTTCTCATTCACTCACACATATTGCTGATGGTCTTGGTCTGTATATATAGCATCACGATGACCGTACACCAAGACTCATCACATGTGATCGTTGCAGCTTGAATGCGTTCCTTGGTATATGTGTCTTGACTTTTCTGACATGCCTTCAGGATTCTCTCGGCTTTAATCTTTGCTGAAATGTCCATTATTGTACCTTTAATCATACAGATGCTTTCGTATCTTTGTGCGTAGCTGGAATCCACGTAGATAAGCTTGTCTTGATCTGCAACTATTTGATTTCTAACTGATGTTCCTAACTGGTCATTTGAACTGATCTTCAATTGGGCTGGTAAACTCTTTATCAGCTGGCTGGGCTTCTGAAGATCTTCTTCTAAATCACATATCAGCTGGACAATAAGTTGAACCGTCTTTTAAGATATCATTTGAGCTGATTCAGTTTGGTCGATCAGTTGATGTTTTAAGTTTGCATCTCGATAGCTTCAGTTTTGGTTCGTTTAACTGATCAATTCGAAGCCTGATCAGTTCCAGCTTCCTGCGCACTAAGATAAATCATTAGAAACAAAGTAACAAATTTTGTTAACATCAAAATCAAGATTACGAACATGAAATGTTCCAACACAGCCCTTGGTGCTTCTCTCACGTTTCTCTGCGTTTGGCTCGAGCCACATCAAGCCACCCTGTACCAACCCATGACCCAACCCTTGTCCAACCTCCCTTGACCCTGATGGACCAGCCTGGCTAGTGCCCAGGCCAAACACAAGCCACTCTTCATTCCCGAACAGCTTCTGCGAGTGCTTTGGGGGAAAGTCCCACTTCACGTGTACTCTTCCCCAGCCCAAGGCTCGAACCATAGCCCTCTTAAGACTCTTTCTAGGAAATAACCACGACCCTAGCCAAGCCCCAACCAGCCCTGGCCGATCCCCAGCCCCCATGCACAGTAACCAACCCTCTTGAACCAAGCCATGCATGAATTGCACTCAAAAACTCCTCGGTCCACTCCTTTTGATAACCCACGGTTTCTAGCATGAATTTCCCTTAAAAAATTATCATGTTTTGATTAAAAAATCAACCTTAATTGGCAGCGTGTTCGTTGGATTCATAGAGTTTTTCGTATAAACGTAAAATCGTCGTGTTTTTGAAAATATACGATCTACCGTAAAAATAATCCAACAATCATATTTTTCATGCATAAACAATTAAATCAAGCATATTATGATTTGTATGATGTTAAAAGGGTTTAGAAAAACGTGTCTTTGCATTTATAACGCTTGAATATACGACGTTGGCGAGGGTGCGACGTTAGACGACCGGACGACGAAGAACACAAGCCTTTTTCTTTCCTCCTTATTTCGAAATTATTGGTGTGTGCTTGGTGTGATTTACGGCTGCTGATGGGGTTTGATTGTGGTGTTTAAACACTAGGTTTAGTTATTTCTAGAATTAATTTCAAGTTAAATGGGCTTTAGGTTTTGGGTTTGCAAGCTTAAGGGTAATTGGGCTTACTTAAATTAATTAAATTGGGCCCAATAACCCTTAATTAATTACATAGTAGAATTTTATAAAATAAGTTTCAATAAAATAATATTTTTTATCTTTTAAAACTCTTTGTTTGCTCAACACCGGCTTCCCAGGAAAAATCGAGCTTGACTCGTAAAATAATTCGAACTCCGGCATTTTTAGGAAAATTAAATAATTTTTAAAACAAGCCCATTAAGCCCAAAAGTACTGCCGAAAAATATTTCGTTTAGGTACGTTTTTAAAATTATCACCCGAGCCCTCAAAAAATCCCCCGATTCGATAAAATTCGCGTACTAATTAAAAATATAACCTTACGGGTAAAAATACCCAACCAATGCCCATTTCAAAAATCATACTTAAAAATACCTCATATTAAATACTAAAAATTAATTATCCAGTAAAAATATTTTTCCTGAATATCACCGGTCTCCGTTCCTCGTTCAAGCGCGAAATGCAACTAAAAATCCTAATGCATGAAACTTTAAATAAATCATGAACTAAAACACAAATTAATGAAATAAACATGCATTTAATGCTTTAAAGAAATTTAATAAAATACCTAGGAAATTTAATAACTTGTATGCATGTGGTATACGTGGACCTTCAAATTTTCGGTACGTTATAAAAAAAATGAAGGGAAAGATCAAAATTATAAAAGAAAAACTTTAAATAAGTACATTGAAAAACAAACTATATATCAAATTCATATCTAAGTTAATATTTATAAAATACATAAATGTAACAATTTACTATAATTTTGAAATATAAATTCATTTCTATTAGTTTCATTTCTCATGTGCAACACACGTGTTTCTTAATAATAATAATGTTATTATTATTATTATTATATATATATATATACACTTTAGGGGAAATAGCGATTTTAATTTAATGGAGTTTTAATATAATAAAAATATTGTAAGGTTCTAAAATACGCAAAGAATAGTTTATGTCAAACTTCAAGCTTTAAAACTTAAATGAGTTTAATATGCGATTAAAAGTGAATTTTTTTTAATTTTATTATAATTTTAATCATATAAAATTAATCAATAGTATATACAAAATTTTAAATAAATATATAAATCTTCAAAAAGAAATTACTATCAAGAACTACCATTAAATAAAATTTTGGAGTCTTTAGAGTTTTTTTTAAATATTTAAAATTTAACTTTGAAAAAAAAAATCTCAAATATCAACTAAAAATTAACTTAAGATTAAATTGGTTTTAAATCTTCAAACCCAAACTTATATTTATCATAACTCCTTACACCTAAAAAACTTTGCCCAAACTCCCTAAAAAAATAAAATTGACAAAAACACCTTCATAGTTATAATGATTGATTTTCCTGGGCGAAAATGATATCAGAGCTTATAAAGAACCCCGAACCTCTATCATGTGATCTAACATGCAGCGCGACTCTCCGTAAGCGTTGACCTAGGCTCTTAAAAAGAATTTGAGGTTAGCAAACTGATAGGTACCCTTTTGTGTGTCACCCTTCGAATGATCACATAATCGCCCATCTCCTTTAGCGTGGAGCTATGGGTTGGGTACTGAGCAAAATACAACTGGGGGTGAACAACCTACCATAACATGGTCATCTTCTGTCACACCTTTTCTTTATACTTGACATGATTACCATAATCAAAATAGGATTTGAATGATATATCTATATTATGAAACAATTTAAACAAGGGGCGTCAATTTGACGGTTTATAAAATTTTTGGCATGATGTCCCTATATTTTGTAAACACCAATAACTCAAGCAACAAAAAAAATACGTACATATAATCGTATTCTTATAAACAACCATAGTCGGTATCATGATACACATAGACATAACATTGTAAAATTTGTTTCAAACCCTGACATTGAATTCACTATAATACATATGCGGAAGCTATACAATAAGACGTCCAGGTTCTTGTCGAGGAAAGGCACGTCACAAGCATCCATTGGCGAACCAGAATCCTATGTATCTTCATTACCCGATCCTGTAATTAATGAGCTACGTGAGTTTATAAAACTCAATAAGTTGGCACTTAAACGTATCAATATGCATACAAAGAACATACATATCAAGTCGTGATCAACAATGAATCTTTAAACCATGTCTTATCATACCATATATTCATGTTCATTTGTGTACTTGAGCCTCATTAGTTGACCTGTACTACTGTGCTTGCTTTATTATATAGCTACTACTGTGTTGGACGTCAGGGAGCACCTTTGACAACCCCACACCCCATGAACATATATTGGCCAATAGGTTTGGTGGACTTAAAACCACCCATGATGTCAACAAGCTCTATATCATATAAAATAAGTCATTTTTCTTTCATGTTCATGTTCATGTACATGACATAGCACATATCTTCAATATTCATGGGTTTCTTTCATATTTAATACATAACAATGGAATATGGTGTTGTGTTTTCATCAATAAACATACTAACAATATACATATATCAATAAACAATGGGAAGCATTTGAAATTCATAATATTACTCACGTATTACTTCAAGAACATGCCAACTTACAGTCCAAGTGTATGAATACTAGTTTGAGACGATGTTTCTCATTCCTATACTGTCAAATATATCAATAGTTCAGTTACTATGTCTATACTAGGTGAAAGCTACTCCTCTACATGTATAACAACCAAAAGAGATGAAAACTTACACCCTTAGGAAGTTCTTGTGATGGAGAACTTAATTCTAACTTCAAATTGATGAAGGAAAGGAAGTAAGGAGCTTTTGGGAGGAAGGGTTCTTGTTCCTTTCGAGTTCTTGCTGCTAAAGAAGGTGAGAAATGGTGGAAAATGCTTAGAAAAGTCGAAGCTTATCTTTTTATATACCAGGAAGCGCTCATGCGGTCATTCTCTTCCACCCGGGCGCGCAACCTTCGGCTCAAACTTTAAAAATTTCATATACTGGCGCTCGGGCGGTAATTCTCTTCTGCCCGGGCGAGGTACTTTCGGGAAAAATATTGCATAGGGGCGCTCGTGCGGTCATTATCTTCCGCCCGGCGTGTAGCATTCGGCCCTATGTCTTGGCTTACATCTACAATTGGTTTCATGTCATTTGAAGGTCTGAGTAAAACGTTATACTTATTCTCCCAACATGTGTCAGTGAAGGAATGACAATACACACGACACACTTCGGGGCACTTTTGGCTTGTCTTCCACAATGATTTGGAAAACCCAAAACCTGAAAGTTGTAGCATTATATCTTAACTTTCTAATGGTTATGGCCTCAATTTGGATAAATATTGAAATCATTATGCTAAAACCCGTAAAAACTACCATATTTTCATCTCATTTCCTACTAACTTCCATTACACTACTTTTACCTGCACATCTTACTATCACTATTTAGACACATATGCATTCTCAATATACTATTGAAAATCTAGAAATCATATTTAATCTCAATATCGATATCTCAATGAATATGTAAAACATAATGAGCTAAATAACTATATAATAAATGACATAAACACATTATTATCATTTGTACGAGTAACCGGGCATTACAATTCTCCCCTCCTTCAAAGAATTTCGTCCCCGAAATTTGACGTACCATATAGTTCAGGATATCTCTGTTGAATTTCGTCTTCTCGCTCTCAAGTTACTTCTTCGATTGCATGATTGCGCCATAATAGTTTCACTAAGGGTATTTCCTTGCCTCGTAACACTTTTGATTTCCTGTCGAGGATTTGGACCGGCCATTCTTCATACGAGAGATTCGATGCAAGCTCCAATGGTTCATAATGAAGAACGTGAGAAGGATTGGCCAAATACTTCCGTAGCAAGGAAATGTGAAAAACATTATGAACATTTGACAAATTCGGTGGTAAAGCAACTCGGTATGCTCTGTCTCCTATTCTTTCTAAGATTTCAAATGGATCGATATATTTTGGACCTAATTTTCCCTTCTTACCAAAACGCAAAACTCCGTTCAATGGTGATATTTTCACAAATACATGGTCACCAACATGGAATTCCAATGGACGACGTCGCACATCAGCATAACTTTTCTGTCGACTCTGGGTAGTGTGCATTCTTTCTCTGATCTTGGTTACCAATTCGGCTGTCTGTTGTACCAATTCAGGGCCTAATAATTTTCTTTCCCCTATTTCATCCCAATGTACTGGAGATCGACATTTTCTACCATATAATGCAGTATATGGTGCCATTCCAATGCTTGCATGATAACTATTGTTATATGTAAACTCAGCCAAAGGTATTTTACTGTCCAACTACCTGGAAAATCAATAGTACAAACCCTCAACATATCTTCTAAGATCTGATTCACACGTTCTGATTGTCCGTCAGTTTGAGGGTGGAATGTTGTACTGAATGCCAATCGAGTTCCCATAGCATGATGTAAACTCTTCCAAAATGCAGACGTAAATTTTGGATCTCTATAAGATACAATGGACACTGGGATGCCATGAAGCCTCACTATCTCTTTGATGTATTCTTCAGCATATTGATTCATCGTGTATGTGGTCTTCATCGGAAGAAAGTGAGCTGATTTTGTGAGCCGATCAACAATAACCCATATAGCATCGAATCCTCTTTGTGTTCTTGGCAAACAAAGGATGAAATCCATTGTAATGTGTTCTTATTTACATTCAAGAATAGGCAATGGTTTCAAGAGTCCTGATGGTCTTTGATGCTCAGTCTTGACCTGTTGACAAGTTAGACATTGTGCAACACATTGAGCAATGTCTTTTTTCATATCTGGCCACGAAAATAATGGCTTTAAATTTTTGTACATTTTTGTGCCTCCTGGATGAATCGAATAGGGTGTAGCATGAGCATCTATAAGAATGTCGATTCTTATTGTTCCTTGTTTTGGCACACACAATCTACCTCGATATGTCCACATTCTTTCTCCATTCAATTCAAATTTCAAATTTCTTTTTTCCTCATCTCGCTGTCTCAAATGTTGCAATTCATTATCTGAACTTTGGACGGCCATGAGTCTGTCTGCAAGTGTTGGTTGAACAATGAGGGATGATAACTGGATTGCAGCTCCCTTTGGAAAACATCAATCTTCAAGTTTTGTAAATCCCATAAGATTTGTTCTTGTACTTGCATTGCGGATATAGAACTGAACTTTCGACTTAACGCATCTGCAACAACATTGGCTTTACCTGGATGATAATTAATAACACAATCATAATCTTTCACTAATTCCAACCAACGTCCTTGTCGCATATTCAATTCTTTTTGCGTGAATAAATATTTCAAACTCTTGTGGTCCGTGTATATTTCACACCGCTCACCATACAGATAATGGTGCCATATTTTCAACGGAAATACCACTGCTGCCAGTTCTAAATCATGTGCGGGATAGTTCTTTTCGTATTCCTTCAATTGTCTTGATGCATAAGAAATCACCTTTCCGTGTTGCATTAAAACTGCTCCTAAACCTTGTTTTGAAGCATCATTGTATACCACAAAACCTCCTCGTCCTTCTGGAATAGCAAGGACTGGTGCTAATGTCAATTTTATCTTTAACTCTTGGAAACTATTATCACATGCTTCATTCCATACAAATTTCACATTCTTTCGCGCTAATGCAGTCAAAGGCAATGCTATCTTGGAAAATCCCGCTATAAAACGACGGTAATAACCAGCTAACCCAAGAAAACTACGTACCTCAGTAACAGAAGCTGGTCGTAGCCAGTTATTAACAGCTTCAATCTTGCTTGGATCCACAGATATGCCTTCTTTTGAGATGATATGGTCTAAGAATGCTACTTGTTCAAGCCAAAATTCGCATTTCTTCCATTTGGCATATAAATGTTTATCCTTCAAAGTTTGCAAAATTAATCTCAGATGTTCTCGATGGTCCTCCACGGTTCGTGAGTTGATGAGAATATCATCTATAAATACAATCACGAACTTGACTAAACGTGGCTTGAAAATTATGCTCATTAAATCCATAAAAGCAGCTAGTGCATTCGTTCGTCCAAATGGCATTACAAGAAATTCATAATATTCATACCTGGTTCGGAAAGCAGTCTTTGAAATATCATCTGACTTAACTTTTAGTTGATGATAGCCTGATCGTAAATCAATCTTCGAAAAGATAGCAGCTCCTTGTAATTGATCAAAAAAATCATCAATTCTGGAGAGTGGATATCTATTTTTCATTGTCACTTTATTCAATTCCCTATAATCAATACATAGACGAAGAGTAACGTCTTTCTTCTTCACAAATAAAACAGGTGTACCACACGGTGAAAAGCTCGGTCTAATAAACCCTTTTATCAAGTAACTCCTGTAACTGTTCTTTCAATTCTTTCATTTCTGTATGAGCTAATCGATAAGGAGTTTTTGAGATCGGGTGAGTTCCTACCACAACATCAATCATGAATTCGATCTCTGTATCTGGGGGTAAGCCTGTTATATCATCGGGAAATACCTCTGAAAATTCACAAACAATATCTGTATCTCTTAATTCACAAACATGTGGATCAATAGTTAAAACAGATACTAAGTATCCTTGACACCCCTTCTGTAGTAATTTACAAGCTTTCATACAAGAAATTATCTGAAGAGGTAAGGATATACTTGCACTTGCTACTATGAATGATTCAGCTTCTATTAGCGCAAACTTGATCATTTTCATGCCACAGTCAATGGTAACTGTATACTTTGAGAGCCAATCCATTCCCAGTATCACATCAAAATCGATCATTTTCAGAACTATCAAATTAGCATACATCTGATGGCCTTGGACATATATTGGACACCCTCGCATAATCTGATATGTTTGTAATTCTTACCCGTAAGGTAAAGCTATGGCGATTTGTGTCTCTTTTGTACTTGCTGTAATGCCCAATCTCCTTACAAACGATTATGAAATAAAGGAATGCGGGGCTCCTGAATCTAGTAAAACAATAGCAGTGATACCAGAAATAAAGAACATACTAGTGATCATTGATGTATCCGCATCCACTTCCTCTTTGGTCATCGAGAAAAGGCGTCCCTGTACTTTCTCATAACTTCAAGGACAATTTTTGGCGAGATGCCCTGACTTTTTGCAATGATAACAAACATCGGAACCTTGCATACATTCACCGCCATGGGGTTTGCCACATTTAGGACAAGGTGTTCTGTCTTGTTCTTTACGTGGAAGGGAACCCTTGCCACGAGGTTCCTCTGGTCGAGTACCTTTGCTATCGATCTTTTACCTTGTTCTGTTCCTTGGCTTCTTTGAAAGTACTGCTGTCTTCGTTGTTGCATGTCTCTATCAACGTCATGTTCATCATGTTCTGCCATAAGTGCTCTTTCCACTATCTCCCCATATGTAACAACTTTCGACATTCGTACATCTCGTTTAATTTCATAGCGAAGTCACCGCATGAAGTGTTCGCCCTTACTTGTGTCATCATGTGCAATATATGGTACATATTGGACTCCAGCCTCGAATTGTTGTATATATTCAGTCATTGACATGGTTCCTTGCTTCATATTAAGGAAATCACTGGCTTTCTTGGCTCGTACATCTTTACTGAAATATTTGTTGTAGAACGTGGTTTTAAAAGTCTCCCATGTCAATCGTCTCGCAGGTAATGCCACTTTTTCACTCCCCCACCATATTATTGCATGTTTCGTTAATAAAAAGATGGCACAAGTTACTTTGTCGGCATCTTCCATGTGTAGGTAGGAGAAGATGGATTCCAATGATTTAATTCATTCTTCGGTTACTCTCGGATCGGTGTTTCCCATAAATTCAAGAGGATTCAGACATCGAAAGCAATCATACACATCAGTTTGAACAGACCCTTGTCTGGGTAGCATGGCTTGTACTTGTGCCTGTTCATGTTTTGTACGCTGCATTTCAAGTAATTGTTGTATCTGCTCCCCATGAACTTTCGCTTGTTGTTGGAGCAGCAGAGCAAAATCGTCTATAGGTCGTGGCGTACTGCCTTCACCTTCGGCTGCTGGGGCCTTGCCCTTGTATGACTCTCCTTCATGTACCTTACGTTTAGATGGCATCGTCGTTTATCTTACATGTGGGACACGTAGAAGCACATAACTTAGTATAAACTATGAGATACAGAGATACTTACTTGCCGAGTTCCCCATGTGTGGATGAAGTGAAATGTCTTCCCTCTCGAAGAACCGTGGGCTCTGATACCAACTAAAATGTCACACCCTTTCTTTATACTTGACATGATTACCATAATCAAAATCGAATTTGAATGATATATCTATATTATGAAACAATTCAGACAAGGGGCATTAATTTGACGGTTTATAAAAATTTTGTCATGATGTCCCTATATTTTGTAAACACCAATAACTCAAGAAACAACAAAAATACGTACATATAATTGTATTCTTATAAACAAACATACTCGATATCATTATACACATAGACATAACATTTTAAAATTTGTTTAAAACCCTGACATTGCATTCATTATAATACATATGCGGAAGCTATACAATAAGACGTCCAGGTTCTTGTCGAGGTAAGACACGTCACAAGCATCCCTTGGCGAACCGGCATCCTATGTATCTTCATTACCTGATCCTGTAATACATGAGCTACGTGAGTTTATAAAACTCTATAAGTTGGTACTTATACGTATCAATATGCATACAAAGAACATACATATCAAGTCGTGATCAACAATGAATCTTTAAATCATGTCATACCATACCATATATTCATGTTCATTTTTGTACTTGAGCCTCATTAGTTGACATGTACTATTGTGCTTGTTTTATTATATAGCTACTACTGTATTGGACGTCAGGGAGCACCTTTGACAACCCCACACCCTATGAACATATATTTGCCAATAGGTTTGGTGGACTTAAAATCACCCATGATGTCAACAAGCTCTATATCATATAAAATCAGTCCTTTTCCTTTTATGTAAATGTTCATGTACATGACATAGCACATATCTTCAATATTCATGAGTTTCTTTCATATTTAATACATAACAATGGAATATGGTGTTATGTTTTCATCAATAAACATACTAACAAATAACATATATCAATAAACAATGGGAAGCATTTGAAATTCATAATATTACTCATGTATTACTTCAAGAACATGCCAACTTACAGTCCAAGTGTACGAATACTTGTTTGAGACGATGTTTCTCGTTCCTATACTGTCAAATATATCAATAGTTCAGTTACTATGTCTATACGAGGTGAAAGCTACTCCTCTACATTTATAGCAACCAAAAGAGATGAAAACTTACACCCTTAGGAAGTTCTTGTGATGGAGAACTTAATTCTAACTTCAAAATGATGAAGGAAATGAAGAAAGGAGATTTTGGGAGGAAGTGTCTTTTTATATACCAGGCGGCGCTCAAAGGTCACTCTCTTCCGCCCGGACGTGTAACCTTTGACCCAAACTTTAAAAATTTCATGTACTGGCGCTAGGGCGGTCATTCTCTTCCGCCTGGGTGAGGTACTTTTGGGAAAAATATTACATAGGGGCGCTCGGGCGGTCATTCTCTTCCGCCCGGGCGCATAGCATTCGGACCTGCACACTGTTTCATCAAAGATCGCTCCAGAAACATTTCTTCCTTTCATAATATGAAAAAGTGGTAAACATGAAAGTTGTAGCTCTATGTCTTGTCTTGCATCTCCAATTGGTTTCATATCATTTGAATGTCTGAGTAAAACGTTATACTTATTCTCCCAACATGTGTTAGTGATGGAATGACAATACACACGACACACTTCGAGACACTTTTGGCTTGTCTTTCACAATGATTTGGAAAAAACTCAAAACATGAAAGTTGTAGCATATATCTTAGCTTTCTAATGGTTGTAGCCTCACATAATTTGGATAAATATTGAAATCATTATGCTAAAACCCGTAAAAACTACCATATTTTCATCTCATTTCCTACCAACTTCCATTACACTACTTTTACCTACACATCTTACTATCACTATTTAAACACATATGCATGCTTAATATACTCTTGGAAATCTAGAAATCATATTCAATCTCAATATCGATATCTCAATCAATATGTAAAATATAATGAGCTAAATAACTACATAATAAATGACATAAACGCATTATTATCATTTTTATTAGTAACCGGGCATTACATCTTCGCAGGAACCACAAAGAGAAAGTGTGGGATCTCGGAATATAAATATGAGATAATCCCAACCAGATTTTTATACTGGTGGAGAATCGCACCCAGCGGGAACAAGATCAAGGAAGAATCAAATTCCTTTGCACCAAACACCCTATGGGAAATCTGTTTTAGAACATATACATCCTTATGGGGTTATGCTTAACCTAGATGTATTAGATTTCAAAAACAGAGAAGATCTCATAGATGATTGGACATCTGCTATGAGAATCGCAGCAGGAACACTTGATCTCAACAGAAAAGGATTCTTTAAGCTTCTGGAAATGAGTCTTATGAGATCAATTAAAATTGCTTGGGACATGACATCGGTGAAAACCAAAGAATCAGTTCTAGCCGGAGAATCTCTTAGCAAGATAGCCAAAAGAATGGCTACCCTTTTTAAAGCACAATTTATGTGGGTAAACTATTTTAACAGTCAAGATACAGAGAAGAAAAAGAAATATACTCAAGCTATGTATAGTCTTGAAAGACATGATATATGTTTAGTGGTTGAATACATTATGTTATTCACTAAATATAGATGGAATTCAAGAGTCGAAGAAGTTCTTGGAAACCAAGAATAGTATGGTCTAGACAGAAAGCCAGATCTTACAAATCTGGACAAAGAATTTGACCATCAAGAAGTAGGATATCATCCCAAGCAGCGAGTACATCTTGAAGCATAGGAAAATACCTACAAGGAAAACTTTCAGAAGAGCTCATATTCGAGCTAATGAAAGTTTTAAAGATTGCAATTGCTGGACATGTGGAGCAAGAGGTCATATCTAAACCAACTGTCCAGAAAATGAAAATAGAGATATTAAACGCTTCGATCCAACCCCGAATATTGAAGAAGCAGTTTATTACAAAGATCTTATTCAAGTATGCTAGTTTGAGGATATTGCCTCAAACGAAAGTATATATGAAGAAGAAGTTTTGAGTCAGGAAGAATCTTATGGAACCGAATCGGAATCTGACTGAAGACGAGATGTTTCGACACGAAACACATGAAGATTTGTCTGGTTTCGTTAGCCAGTCAACAATATATCATAACATGGTCCAAAGGATTATGAGAGAAAATCCTAGTCTTCAAAGATATCAGGGATTCTCTGCAGGACTATGTAGAAAAATTCTTAGGAAGTATTGGCCTAAGAAACAGAAAGTATCATCTAATCTATAAAGTTTCCAGAAGAAAAATGGAAATTCCAATGGAACTTACAAGAAATAGAATGGAGATGCAACTAATTCCTTCTGAAGAAATTAAGAAGGAATTACAAAAACTCAAGATAGAAGTGGCATGGACCATGCCCTAGATTCATATTGGAGGAATCCAAATTAGGATAAAAGCTACTTTCAAAGAATGAATAGATTCACCCATTGATATTTCTATATGCGATAAAAGAATGGGAAACCTTCAAAGCTCAGTACTGGAAACTATCTCAGGAAATCTCTGTGCAGGAAAGATTGTAGGAGTAATCTATCCAAGAATAGCCTACAACCTGGCAGATCGAGATTTCAGCCGATTTTTGACATTACATCAAAATTTCAAGGAAAAAGGCTGATGAAAGAAGGTAATAGGCCATATTCGACTACCTATCAAATTTCATATGTTCTTTCTAATACACATCATTCAGAATTGTTTACTAGAAATGAGTTCATTGAAATACCTGAGATATTTGTAAAAGTTTCTTAGGCAATGTATCTAGAAAGACTTGAGTTTCCTTTAATACATGAAACAAACATCCAAATACAAGACAAACCAATTCTACAGAGGAATCAAAGTCTTAGATTGGAATCAAGAAGACTATCTTTTCAGGGAGATAGAATTACAAGTTACATGTGGGGAAAATCACATGTCCAAAAAACCCAACAGGAGCTAAAAAGCTTTTCCACAATAGGAAAACTCATATGCTCAGAAGACTGGAAGAAAATAGAAATAGTATTTGATATTACGAAACAAAGGAATCAATTTCCTTGTAATACCATATACTATTTAGAACAACCTATGATAGGAACTTACCAAAGAATGATCAATATCGGAGAATTGGAAGTTCATATCAAAGTAATTTCAAGGAAAGAACCAAATCGATTGGTTCTTGGACTATAGTTTCTCTTGAAACATAAACCTTGGAAATGTCTAGAATATGGAATAAAGTTTATGGCGGAAGATATGATGTGAAAAATCCAATAACCACAAGTCCATTCTCGATATTCATTCCAGTAGGGATGTTATATGAACAATATAAAATAGAATACTTTGCTGATTATATTGACTCAGGTGCTGGAATCTGTACAACAAAAAGATGAGTTTTCCAAATAATTTGTAGGAAGAATTACCAAATATTGCTGGAAGAGATTTCTCCAGAAGAATCTTAATCTTATGTAAAGAGATTAAGATGACTGAAATCGTGATCGAAGGTGCTGGACAAACGCTTTGGTATAAGGTAAAAACACCACTGATTTATTTTCATGATACAAGAGCTGACATTTGGCTAGGAAATAATTTCTCACAAATGTTTAAGTCATTTACTCAAGAAAATGAGACTAGAAGATTAGTGTTTACAACACCTTGTGATCATAAAATCGTAGTCCAGCGACTACGAGAGGCATATTACAGAAAATTGTCAATTCAGTTTCGCAGCAAGCGTGGTGATGAAGGAAAACTTCTAAACCTAAAAATTAAGGATTCTAGAAGGTTTGGAGAAACAATGAACCAATTAAGAGCAGATAAACCTCTCCAACCAGAAGAAATAGAATACTTTAAGATATCTCTACATCAGAATGAGGTAGGGTTTGAATCAAAGGTAACATTAGAGGATGTCAAGAAAAGGATCAAAGAAAATTACAATGAAAATCCCTTGGCATGGTGGAATAAAAATCAACTCAAAGCTTGCATTAAAATTAAGGAAGGTAAAGAGTATGAATTTGTCTATTGCAAACCTATCTCAATGAACATAATGGATCAAAGGATATGCAGATTATAATCAGGGAACATTTGTACATTGGTTTAATCAAATCAGGAATTTCACCCTACAGTAGCCCAGGATTTCTGGTAAGAAATAGAAATCATGGTGAAATAAAAAGGATCAAACCCAGATTAGTTATTAATTATCAAGAAAGTAATAAAATTCTGGAGTTTGATGGATATTTTATATCTAGTAGAGAACATCTGATTAGTTGAGTCTGGGTTTTACTAGATTCAGATGCAGGAAGAAAGCAAGAAATTCACAGCTTTCTCCACACCACAAGGACATTATATCTGGGAAGTATTACCAATGAGATTTTCTAATTCACCTCATATATTTCAAAAAAAAATGGATAATCCATTTAAAGATTATTTTAAATTTATGTTTGTCTATATTGATTATGTTTTAATCGCATCTTAAAATATGAAATAACATATTAAGCATTTAGAGATTTTCTCTGATGTTTGTAAAACAGGAAGGGCTGGTTCTATCAGAAAAGAAAGTAGTTATTGCCACAAGAAAGATTGAATTTATCGGAATAGAAATCGATGAGTCTGGAATAATTTTGTAGGATATATAGTAGAAAATGTGCAAATTTTTCCAAACGAGCTAAAAGAAAATAAACAACTTCAAAGTTTTCTATGAATTGTTAATTTTGCTGGAATGTTTATTAAAAATCTAGCAAAACACGGGAAATTTTTTAGTCCATTGCTGAAAAAAGATGCAAAATTTACATGGATGAAAGAACATACACATTGACTTAGTCAACTAAAGGAGATTTGTAAAAATCTTTCGAAAATATGTATTCCACAGGATGAAGATGATCTGGTATTATATACGGAGCCAGTGATCATTGGTGGGCAGCAATTTTAACCAAGCTCACACCAGAAGGAGAGCAGCCATGCAGATATTGTAGTTGATTTTTCTCAGATGCGGAGGCCATAAGATGGCTTATCAACGAAAAAGAATTTTATGCAGTAAAAGGACTTTTGAAAAATGAATATTTTTTTTATTTGCAAGGAAATTCACTTTAAAAGTTGATAATACACAGGTATGAAAGCTTTCTTGAGGAATATAATAGAGTCTAAACCTGAGAAAGTCAGATTATTAAGATGGCAAGCGTTATGTCAAATTATATTTTTGATATTGTGATTATAAAATCTTATGAAAATATTCTTGCAGATTTCTTAACAAGAGATGGACAGCGGTTATATCGATGTCATCATAAAAATGCAGAGGCTTTTAAGGGAATACCTTGAAATACTTTTAAAACGAGTTCAACAAGCTGGTCTTAAATGCAGAAGTTGCGGGAAGGTTACAACAAGCCGATAAGAAAATTGTCTCTGATCAAATCACATGATGTTTACAGGCTTATACTCAGTTATGTTCTGTAATACAAAGGCCTCTCCTCCAAGGCATTAAGAAGCCACTGGTTTCCCAAATGGAGAGTTTTCGAGTACATGACTCTATACCCGAAGCAGGGGATTTAAATACCCCTAGCACAAGTGTTAAGTCGGGATCATCTCCAGATGAGTCAGCTGAAACAAAATTGAGACTCCGGATCCTTATCTCGAGTCTTTAAGTCAACCCTTCACCTCAGGGATTGAAGAGGGAAAGATCATCCTTAGACCTAATACCGACAAGGGTAAATCTAAGGTTGATACTAATGAAGCTAAAGAAAAGAAATCTTTTGTGGAACAACAAGCTGCCGAGGTGTAAAGAAACTCGTCGGAAATTCTGCAATATGGCTCATGTGGGAAGATGGTCAGAACAAATCTGCCAGAATGCCAAAATCAAAAGGAGTCAGAATTTTGCAAGGGTTTCAGACCTCGGTCAGATAGAAAGCATCTTGCAGAGATATGATCAAGTGGTGAAGGACCACAACCACATTTTTCTCGTGAACATCAAAAGTTTAAGATTCATCGACAAAAATAAGTGGACATGTGAATACCATCACTTTTCCTTTGGGATTACAAAAGTTAAAAGATTCCTTGACAAGAGATATTGGGCATGTGATAAACCTACTAAATGACCAAGAAAACTTGGACCCAAACAACTATAAATAAAGAATAAATGA